>NW_025953562.1:0-169668 GCF_022495145.1 Xylaria bambusicola
ATATATTAATTTAAAATTAATAATATTAAAAATAAATTATTATTAAAAAAGTTAATTTTAAATATATTTTAATTATTAATTAAATAATAAATAGGCTAATAAAAGTATTATTAAAGCTAACTTTTAAAAAGTTTAAAAAATTATTAAGTTTAAAATAAATAATAAAGTTAAAATAGTTTATATATAAAATTAAATAAAAAATCTTATATTAAAATTAATTTAAATTAAAATACTTTTATTATTATATTTTTTTAATAATAATAAATAATATAAAAATTATTTTTATAATTTAAAAATATAAAATTTAAATTATTAAAAGTTAAATTATAAAATAAATATAAGTTTAAAAAAAATTATTAAAAATAATTTAAAAAAAGTTTAAAATAAAATTATAAAATATTTTAAAATAATACTTTAAAAAGTAAAATAATAAATATTATTAATTAATTTAAATTAAATTTTTTAAATATTTATATATTTAAATATAATAGGATTAACTTTTAAAAAATACTTTTAATAATTATTATAATAGGTGCAATATATAATATTATTTATAAATATTAAAAATATATTATTAATTATAAGATAATAAAATAAAGGATAACTTATTAAGTTATAACTTTTATTAATTAAGCTATATATATTATAATAGGCTAAATAGGCTTCCAAAGGTTTAGCAAGGCTATTAATTAAGCTATAAAATAAAACTATTACTTATACATTATTTATATAGCTAGCCTAAAGGTTAAGAGCTATAACTACCCCTATAAAAGTTATAAATACTTAAAAATAGGTATAAAAATAACCTTATACAACTTTTAAAGCAGTAATTATTACTTATAAAACTTAATATATTCTTTCCAGGGTAGTAATTTATAATTAACTACTATATAACCTAATCCGTTATAACATTTACACTTATTATAATTCTAGCATTCCAAATGTTCCTATATAGTAAAATAGGTAGCCATTTATTTAATAGGTATCCAAATTAATAAAATAAAGGTCGTTTTTTAATTAGAAGGGATCTTAAAGTTTAAGGGGGGGTTTAATAAAATTAAATAAAGGCGTTAATATAAAAGAGCTAAAATAGCTATATTTTAAATGGTTTAAAGTTTTACTAATTCCGCTGTATAAATAGCCTTTAACTATTTAAACTAAGTATTAAAGTCTCGTATTAATTCAGCTATAGTATAAAAAACCATTACTTAAATTAAGCCTTAAACCTAGTTTACGTTAAAAACCTGGTCTACCATTTATATAAATACCATATAATTAATTTAATATAGAAAAACCAGCTTAACTGTATAAAAGGGTACAGTTAAAATAGGTAGCCGTAAAAGGGGCTAAAAATAAATAAAGGGGGGCGTTCTTATTTAAAGTAGGGTTAATAACGGTTTATATTAAGGACTTAATCTACTATCCATATAAGTATTATATAGTTAACTTAATATAAAAAAACTAGCCTAGCTATATAAAAGGGTACAGCTAAAATAGGTAGCTGTAAAAGGGGCTAAAAATAAATAAAGGGGGGTATTCTTATTTAAGGTAAGGTTAACTATAAAAAAGTTAAATAAAGGGTTATAAAATTAAGTTTAATAATAAAGGTAAAAACCTAAACGAACTATATTAAAGCTTAATTAAATTAAAATTATATATAATATATAGCTTAATATAATAAACGTTTATTATAAAATAGCTCTTTTTAGCTTAAAATATTTCTTATAGCTATACTTATAGCTAATTTAACTATAAAGGGATTAAAAACTATAAAGGGATTAAAAACTATAAAGGGATTAAAAACTATAAAGGGATTAAAAACCATAAAGGGATTAAAAACCATAAAGGAATTAAAAGTAAAGGAACTTTAAATTATATATAAAAATGCTATACATAAAGGTATCTTTACTATACGAAGGCTAACCATTAAGGGGGCTATCTGGATTAAGAACCTTATAATTGTTATAACAGGTACGATATATAATGTTGTCGGTAAATATTAGAAATACATTATTAATTGTAAAGTAACGAAATAAAGGATAACTTGCTAGGTTATAACCTTCGTCAACTAGGCTATATATGCTATGGTAGGCTGAATAGGCTTCCGGAGGTTCGGCAGGGCTATTGACTAGGCTATAGAATAGAACTATCACCCGTACGTCATCCATATAGCTAGCCCAAAGGCTAGGAGCCGTGACTATAATATAATAATAATAAGCTATTAACCTTTTAAAGTTATTTTAAATTAGCTTTATTTATAAATAATAAAATATATATTTATTTATACTTTATATTTTTTATTAAAGCTTTTTAATATTAATAATATTTAAAACATTATAAAAATAATTAATATAATAATATAATAATAAAGGTTACTTTAAAGAAGTTTTAATTAATTATAAAATTAAATAATTTAATTATAATAGCTTTATTTATTATATTTATAATAGGTTTATTAATTAAATAAAAGGTAAAAAATAAAGTTTAATATACTTTTAATATTATTATAATAAAGGAAAAAAGTTAAAAAGGAAAATATATAATAATTTAAAATTATAACCTTTATAATTAATTAAAAAAAGGTATAAAAGTTAAAAAAGCCCTATAAAGTTTTTAAAGGTTAATTTATAACTATTTTAAAATAAAGTTATTAAGCTTAATAATTTAATATAATATAAATTATAAGCTATTTATAATTTATACTTTAATAAAAGTATTAATTATTAAAAAAAGTAATTATAGAAATATATATAAATAATATAAAAATAAAGAAGGGAAAAAAAGAATATTTATATTTATATATATTTATATTTAACGCATCTCCCACTTGACCTGGCCACCCAATTGACCTGGCCACCCCAATAACCTATATAAAATCCTATTATTTCAATCTTTAATAACTTTACGAATACCAATCGTACGATTTAATAATTAGTACCTTTAAATTCGTTAGTTAAAGGGGAATCCAGAGGTATTTTTTATTATTTTTTATAAAATTTATTCAGCGAGATATTAAGCAATACGCTAAAGGGGCGCTAAGTAAGGATTAATTTAGTGCTTACTTTAGCGTATTGCTTAATAACTCCGCGAATATAAGTCATAAAAGTTAGTAAAGAGTACCGTTAAATAGCTCTTTTTATTACGAATCTAATGGTATATCCTATTATTCTATACGATTAGTATTCGCAGAGTTATTAAATTATCACGTGATTAACGCACCGACGTTATTTGTATGGGCTAGGGGGGTGGCCAGGTCAATTGGGTGGCCAGGTCAAGTGGGAGATGCGTTATATAAAAATAATAACTATATAATATATTATAGCTATTATATATTATAATACTTTAATTTTAAAAGCTTTATATTATAAATAGTAATTTAAAAGTAATATTAATAAAACTTTTACCCTTTATAATATCCTATTTTAAAAAACTTAATATTACTTTTATTTATTACTTAATAGTTATAAATAATTTAACTTTTAAAAAGTTTTACTTTATTTATTTTATTTTAATAAGCATCCTTTAAAATATTACCTTTATATTATTTAATATAACTATATAACTTACTTTAAAGTAAGCTACCCTTAAAAGGGAGTTGATTAAGATTTATAGTATTAATTAGTATAAGGATTAAGAAGGAGTGTTAGAAAGGGAAGGCGGTAATACTTGCGTTCCATATATTGGAATGCTAGGAATTTGTATATAAGACCTTTATCCAGCCGGATAACTGTATTGTAACTTAGACTTCTAGATAATCTAATGGGATCACATGTACTACTCTTGACATAGGGCACACCGAGGTTAATAAGCGAGGGGGAAGACGATAGCAAGATTATCCGCTCGACTTACCGTGCCGCCTCTCGTATGAGGCGGGCATATTGCGCGGGCGTGTGAAACAGAAGTAGAGACCTCTAATAAAAACAATTCCGATTGATTCTGGTTCATTTTACACATCGTCTTTAGCCATTCTGGTAGAAAAGTATGAGGTATTACCAAGGAAAATCAACGAACTAAAAATTGTGTTAAGTTTACAAAGAAACCATCAATGGATGCTTGGTTTCTATGGCATCCTATGATTGCTATTGCCATATAACATTTTGCAAGTCTGACCTGAAAGAGGTGGCAAATCGTATGTGAAAGCATGGCAACAGCGCTAAGGATAATAACCGGAATTCATTCGACGTCTTAGAAATAGCACATATGTTATGCTTCTCCAGACTAAGTGGTCTATTTTCTTTAGGTATACAAGTATACTCAGTATTAAGTCTATTCATCCCGATAATGATTTAAGTCAAAGGCGCAGACCCTCTCCAGCCTCGAGCTTGGCCCCTGGCTAGAGAGGAAAGCGTCATATAGATCCATTGCTGTGAGCCACCACTGTCTCTTGTCGGGGTCTCTAAGAACGGACGCAACCTTCGCTTTGCAGCAGACGAATCGCGTAACCATTGCAGGAGAGTCGACCAGGAGCTTGGCTTCCAAGGCTTGATACAGTATAGTATTACTGCCATGGTCTTTCCCAGACTCGACTGCGCGGGCGCGTAAATCGGACAAGGTCCTGCAAGTCGCGTCAGGTGGTGTGCCTGGCTCGGGCAGTGGCATAGGTCCGCCAAAAAAAGATTCCAAGATCTCGCAGCTCTCTTTGGCCATATTGCGCATGACGAGGTTGTAGGCAATTTGGTGAGCGAGCTTTGCAGTGATGGGGGTGATGCCTAAACAATATTTGTCGTGGTGGAAGGTTGGCCTTTCCCTCAAGTAAGTGGCGAGGGCCTGTTGGCTCACATGATCTAGTAGAGTAGGTTTTGGCGAGGCACCAAGTCGAGCGAGTAACTATGGATTAAGACGAGGTCAGCGGGACGCAAGCGAGATGAGATGAGATGAGACGGCGCAGGGTCGGAAGTTTTTACCTTGGGAATGAAGAAAATCGATTTGGCGTTCGATAGTTGTTCAGCCTTCCAGGTTAGCGGCAAGTGATTAGAAGTCCAGCTGGCCTTCTTGTTAAATGGGAGAAAAAGCTTAAAGGATCTTATATCACCACGGTCGCCGTCCCAGTGCCGCGAAAATTCGATGTCCTCGGCCGAGACGGGAAATGAGATATTGTGGGAATGTAGAAGTTGTAGGGCATCGACGAGACTCTCTTCGAGCGCATTGAGATAAGGTAACTGGATGGCAATGGTGTCTTGATAGCAGAGATTTTTTAAGAGGCTCTCAAAGGAGACACGACGGCTAGTTCTCGGCAAGGTGGCATAATCGAATTCGATGCTGCGCTGAAAGTCATCCTGGTGGACGGGGTGGAGGGTGTCATAGGACCGGGTGGGGAGGAGGATCAGCAGTGACAGCTGACAGGTATAGGCTTCTTGGGTACGGCACTGAGAGTTAGCCACCGGGTTAGCCTAGGCTAGGGCACCTCAGGACGGATAGAGAAAACTCACGAGTATTACGTTCCTCTTCCTGCGTGCGCGGCGATGGTTCTGACGCGTCGCCTTTGCTGCAGGTTGGGGGGTGTTGGTACTGCCCCTAGGTGTTGTTCCCACGGTGGCGGTTCTCAAGCGAGATTCACGGGTTTGACGTTTTAATCTCTCTAAGCGGTCCATTGGTTGATGGCGCTCTGATAGTCGGTGAGTCATGCGTACGTCAGGTGTTGATTTGCGTACGAGATGGAATGGATGAGGATGAAAGTAGATATCTATCACGATTTGTGGGAGGCTCCAGTCCCTTAGACGCCAGATGGTGTTTCAGGTATGACAGCTATCGACGTGCTACTGGCTTGTTAAACTATGAATAGGTTATCGTCGAATCGAGTCTGGGCCCGCGCTAACCGACGGATGCGTTATGGGCAGGGTTCGTCAAATGTACTACTAGTATTTTAGTTTAGCTATGTCCCGTGCCGCGCTCAAGGCGGCGTCCCAGAACCTCCAGTCCTGGAGGCTTCCATACCCACACTTCAACATTTGTATGTAAAAACATCACTATAACGACGAGTGCCTTGGCGGAGCTGATATTGAACTGTCTGCAGTTTACTACGTACCTGGGGGCTTATGAATAATGACGGCATAGGGAAGCTAACGCCAAAGGCACTGACTCTCCTATTCTGTGTATACATAGAGGCGACTTCTAGGATGAGATGTCTCAATCTGTAGATCTTCAATCTCGTTTTTCAGGTATGCGAGAATTTTGGTTTCGGGCAATGCGATTCTCCAACTGCCGGTGTGATCTCTGGGTTGAATGTTGAAGGATTGAAGCTGGGGAAACTTCCGATACGGTTTTCTCAATTGATCGAGGACCCCACAAGTAACACTACATTCATCTAGAGTGAGGTCTTTCAGCTGCCGACAAAGAGCATTAATTGCTCGAGCAATGTTGCGGTTGTTATTGAAGGAGTAGTTGTTATTGTTGTTGTTTGAGAGCAGTGAAGCGACTTCTCGTTTAAGTCTGATACTAGGTTCTGTTGGGGGACAGTTGTCCCCGTGACAGCCTGCTAGATGGAATGAGCGCAAGTGAGGCCAGTGTATATCGTCAACTAGTTCTTGAAGAAAGGTAGCAGTGCACATTTTTCTGATTCGGTAGCCGACCTGTCTATTGTTAGTTTCAATCTCGGTCTCCCGGGCTACATCTCGTTCATCCTGGGGCAAAATGCGAAGTTTGAGATTTTTCAGATTCCTCGCGCGTCGGAGCCTTGAGATCAAGTAGCTATGACCCTCGCAGAACCCGCAAAAGAGACCAATTTCGATCGATGTCAAATGCTGGAATGAATCGATGGGTACAGTTGCATACAACAAGCCAGTACCGATAAGTATGGTAAAGCTCCGTACTTGGCACTCAGGATCACAGAGTACAGAGGAGAGCGCCGGCAGGTCAAAATCATAAAACCTGGGGTTTGATCTTCTGCTAGACGTGTACTGCGCTACGCTAATTTCTTCGTCCTTGTAGTGGATTTTTCGTGTCTCATCCATATAACGAACTAAAATAATTCTGAGATTCGGCATTTTCTTGGTTCCTGCTACGAGCCAATGTGACGTCGTAGTCTGTCCGCCTAAGTACCTTAACGGCGCCCAAAATATATCTTCATCGCACGCAGCCAGTAATAGGTGCAATTTGAGTGGGTTGATCGCCTCAAGATCAAGATTCTCCCAAATTATTTTTCTCACATGCCTGGAGAGCGAAGAGCTGCGGGCAACCTTCTCGAATCTATCTCGGTCTTTCTTGAATCGTGAGACGGTGAGAACGAACCTTTCCGGCATGGTGAGGCCAGCTAATGATTTGCAGGTAAGTCTCAAGTTATGCAGGTCCCGTAGAGTTAAGTCAGGGTCTTCGAGAACCATATCCCAGAGCTCAACTGGTAGCCGCATAATGAACGGCTGGGGAAGTATCTTTGGTGGTAACGATTGGGGAATGGGTAAAGACTAGATAGTAAATAGTAATCTGCAGGCAGATCAAATTCTCTAATGAGAAGGCGCTGTTTGAGGTAGGAGTGCTTTGGGCAAAAGTGAGTAGAGCAGTAACCCTCACGACGACCAAACTGCCGGAGAGCTGATTTCTGTATATCGTTAGTCTGACGTAAAAGGCTTCCAAGACTATATATTTACGCAGTCATATACCTTGGCGAAGGCTGCCCTTGTAAAGGCGGATGTGGACCAGCTGGACGTGATGGGTGTTTGAGAAGTTGTGGTGGTGGAGAAAACAAGAGAATAGAGAGAGAAGAAGGAAGAGAAATATACATATGTGTTTATATGGGTAGATAGGTAGCCAGTTGCCCAACGTGGGTACGTACAAAGGATAGTCCGCTCCTGCCTTGAAAATCAACATTGGATGTAATACAAGGTACATACAACCTCACCTCACTTAGGAATTGTAACTTGGAAGGCACTTAAAGAACTAGTAAGCAGAAGAACGTGCCTACTTGATGATGTCGCTGTTGTTTGCGTCGTAAATGGGAAGGTACCTACAAACATGGGTAAATTTTTGGAAAAGCTACCTACGTAGCTAAGGTACTCTGAGCGGAAGTCTTGGAAGTAGCTCACTTTCTTTCTGTGAAGGTAAGACCGAGATAATGGACTATCTGTTGTCAAGTCCATGTAGCATGTTTGGAAGAAGAAGAGGAAGAAGAACTGCTATTAATTATTCCCACTTAAGCAAAGCATCATGCTTAAGGGTAATAACGCTGAGTGAGATTTAGAAACGGGGGGCGTTCAGCAGAGGATATTAGCAGAATAAATCTTAAGAAATATTTAACACTTGGATTTTTGAACGTTGTTGATCAATCCTTACCAGTGGCCATCAACACGCAGTCCTTCCAAGGTATCAGCCCTTGTAAACATGCGCAGTCAAGCCCTGCACTCTGCTGAACTAATTACTGTTCATTTGCTAACATAAACACTACAATCTACTAACCTCTTTGTTGCCAAATCAGAACCGAGTCAGCCGGTGTCTTATTACGTCGGGTAGGTATGTCAATTTCGTAGTTTGGTTGTCTCCTTACCAACACTCCTCTGGCTGCTGACAAAACACCGTTTATTCTAAATGAATGAAGACATTTATAACATCTACCTACTTCATACCATCACTGGGACATGAGCAACAATTCTGCGCCAAGGGGAGTTCTCTCCTGGCTGTTATATCACCGAGCATTCAATAATCATCAAGTCCAGCATCAAAGCTAAAATGAGATAATTAGGAATCACACTCGCACCAGACAAGGAGAATCACTTTCCGGACGGTGAGAAGAAATGGAGTGGTGACTCGTGAGGCCTTGCTCCAAGCTTGTTGCCGCCAGGTGCCCGTGAATTGATAATCGAGAAATCCCATCGATACCATTTTTCTAATCTGTTCCACAAGCTGAGAAGGTATCAAGTTGCAGGTGCTTAACGTTCGCAACGGTCCATCCAGTAAAGTATGGGCAGTCATATCTGAATAATGCTATCATGTATCCTCCGAGCAATATGGAAGAAAGAGCCCTTGAATATGCAAGAATCTGCGTGTTGAATGGTATTCTAGTCTTGTAGATCTATGTGAGATGGTATATGTATATGTCCCTTAAAGACAGACGCTTTTCTAGCAATGAGTCCAAACAAACGCCAGATAATGCTAACCTCTCAATCCAACAACCATGCGACAATCGTCTCCATCCCCATCTTCACATGTAATTATACACACTCATAAGCCATGCCTTCATCTACCAGCCGGAGCCGGGACCAAAATGAGACCCATTCGGCACCGTGCGGTATGCACAGGCCTGCCAGTCGCATCCCTGCTTATAGACTTCCGTCCCCCACCAAGTGAAGCTGTCCATCCAGCCCGGATAAATGAAACCGAAGAATACGACGACGATGCCGAACGCCAAGCCTGAATCCAGTGCCGCGCTAAGTGTCATTGTATACTTCGCCCACCAGGCGTTCGCTCGATTCTTGATCAGATAGTTAAAGATGTAGCAGACCGCCGCCCAAACCGAGAAATTGAGTCCTGTTGCCGGAGGAATCCAGCTGAGCGACCCAAACAGCACCGGGAGGTTGATCTTTCGCACAATGCTGTGCTTCTTGCGACGGCCGTGTAACCATAGTGGGATGGGAGCGATTGCGCCAATCAAGAAGCACCACACCAGCGGCCTGTAGATTGCATCGGGCCCGAAAAATTCCGCTGGCCCAACAACACCCCACAATATCGAGCCGTTGAAGTGAACGCGGGCAATGGGACAGGTGAAGCCGTTGATGGCCGAAGGGGTGCAGATGCCCGGAACGTTCCGAAACATCCAGTTCAACACGGAAATCTGCGTAACCGAGGAGATGATTGTGGCTACCATTTGAACCATGAATAGGATCCTAGGCGGGATCTTCATGTAGTGTCCTAGCTTCAGATCTGCCGCGAATTTGATTCCTTGTGCAGAAGAGATGTATCCGTAGGTCACAAAGACCATATTAGCGACCGGACGCCCTGGGAACACCGCACCGCATATCAGTTGACATATGAGATAGATGCTGCATTGCTGATTTGTCACTGCCATAACAATACCAATAGGTATAAAGAGTATCGAACATATTCCTAGAGCAAGCAGCAGCCCATACCATGGCAAATGAACAGGATAACTAGGACAACTGGCATGAGTCTAGGAGTTTGGAGCTGATTATCAGAGGGCACTTACTATTCCACGACAAAGATACCAATCGCCGTCATGGATATAAATGTCAACAGATACCACCAAATTGGTGCGTCCTTGTACCTCCTCATTAGACGATTGTGAACATCCTCACGGCTAAGTAGATCGTCGATATTCGCGTTGGAGGTTGTTCCGCTGTCGCTTCTTCGGATAGACGCAAACCCATTTCCTTCGTCCCGCAAGGGCTGGTAAGCGTGCTCATTCTCTTCCCCTGCCTCCTTGAGAGACTTCTTCCACTGTGTCCAGATATCTTTCCCGTGCCAGCACGCGGTATGTGTCAGGAGTGATGCTAGACCTGCGAACTGGAGTCCATAGCTAAGTACATAAGTGATAGGCAGGTACACACGGCTGTATTTTGAGTACGCATCCCTGTCAAAGAGGAAATCAGGAGTGAGAATTCTTCCTACGTCGTAAATTTGTCCTCTATTATCGAATACCGAAGCGGAAAGAATGGGCATATAAGATGAGTAAAACAAGTTGCAGTAGTATGCGATTGGGGCGATAACCCACATGACTATCACCAAGCCACCAATGACATTCAAGGAAGCCCAGAAAGGAGTAAGCAAGGGAGAACCAATATATGCAATTTGCGCCCAGTCAAATGTGATTGGAAACAGACCCAGGCCGGAGACAACCCCGAATAAGTTCGCGACCACGACGTTATCTGGAGCAAACCAAGTGATCACGTTGAAGTAACTCAGCGCTGGCATCAACAGCCCCGGGAGGAAATAGAAGACGAAAGCGGAAAGCCAGATGACGAAGAAAAAGTTCCATCTACTAATCTTCCACCCGTTTGCGGGTTCATTTTGCTCCCTGTGGAGTGTGGTGAACATGGCTGCTGACATGAGGGTACCGGGCCATATCATACCGCTTGGGCGGACCAAGAATCTCCTTGCCAAACCAGCAAACGTATAGCCCAGTATTTGTGTGGATAAGGTGAGCAGGAGTTGATAGACTATGCCAACCTCCTGCTTATAGAACTGGGTCTGCTCAACAATGATATCGGTTGCGAATGCAAATCCGAATGAGACATTGCTGCTCACATAGACGCAACTATGTTCTTTCTCGTTCCACGACCCCTGAGCAAGCCAGAGCCGTAGACGTTGTGCGCAACTCCTCTTCTCCTCTCCAAGACTAGGCGAAGACTCGGTGCTCGGGGTCAATATAGAGACACGCGTGCCATCTATGAAGTCCTCCAGAGGGTCATCAGGTCGTTTGAGCGTATAATCCCATAAGAGACCCAAGGGGTGTACAAGAAGCAGGGCTATGACAGGTGTAATCGCAACGCTGGGGTATCGTAAAGAGAAAAAGAGATTGGTTGAAGATCCAAGAATCGAGAACAGACAGGACAAAATCCACATGCGAGGGGTGTTGATAGACAGGGTGACATTATCGGTTGGAGCGACTGAAGCGCGAACTTGGGGATAAATCGAATTATCGGGGGGATCCTCGTCTTGTGCCACATCAGTGGCATTACCATCCTCCTCGCCACTTGCGCTCCCTTTGACGGTAGAGCTGTCTGAATTATTATCAGACAAGATATCATTTAAAACGGGGTTGTCGGATACGCCGAAGCGGCCTTCTAGACCACCCACGACAGTCGAGGCCCTGTTGATCTGTTCCGACTGGCTCCTTCGTCTTCGACTTACTGAAGACGTGCTCGTACAGAAAGTCGAGGAGTGAATTGTACTAGCGATGGATTGGCGTCGTCTCTCCGAAGTTATCTCAGTGCTATCCCTATTCAGTAGGGCAGCTGTAGGAGAATGATGGTTACCATCGCTGTCTGTATCGAGGGTAACGGGGGCCGCGCCATATGACCCTGTGCCAAAGCCTGGCGAGGAGCGCAATAGCAGGGGTGCTTTGGACATGATCACGTTAGGATCATGGGCATCTGACAGCGAGCTCGCCTCGTCTGGAGAACGGGATATATGAGAAGCATCGCTCGAGATGGGAAGAGCGGGGTGTGTTATATTACCGGTAGCGGCTGTGGTTGTGGGCTTGGATGGGCTCGAGACATCAGAGATCCGAGAGAGAGCTTCCGTTGGAACTGGTGTTGGACTGCAGTTAGAGGTCGGCGAATGACAGCTACTGTATGTTGAGACTCGGCGTGGGGGCTTGAACAGATCAAGCAGCTGTGGTGGAGCTTGAGGGGGGTGGTTGAACAACAGGAAAACGGAATTGGCTAACCTAGAGGAATGGGCCGTATACGTTGCGGATGGATCGCCTTAAGAGGGACGCCTTGACTATTTCGGGGATCCAGGTCAAAGGGTGGAGGCGATGAACAGGAAGAAGAAAGTACATGGCATGAATCATGACGGCCTTTTGCCCTTGTAGGAGTAGTCGACGAAGCGCGAGGCATTAGTCGGCATGGGCCCGTATTAATACAGAAAGCGAGGTGGACCCTGGAGTCGAATTAATGGGAAAAAAGTTAAATAAATCATACAACAGCCGTGGAAAGTACAGCGCTCGCAGGGCTAGGCAGGGAAGATGGCGGGCGCTATTGATCAGATAGGTAGGCAAATGGTAGAATATTGTAAATGCCCGAGGTAAGACGAGCTGAGCCGGGCTGATAAGCACTGTCTACACACCATCCACACGAAGGCCGAATATCGAAGTGACGAGTCCATGTTGCTCGTTTAATTCTTACTGCCCAGGGTGGGTAGCTGAATAAGAATTTAGCGATGTGCGGTCCGAGGCTCACTCGGTAACGAGACCGATGAACGGACGTCATACCTATGTGCTAGGATGGATAGTGGATGAATCCTTGTCATTGCCAGTACTGGTATTTGTGTTACGAAGCGCAAAGTCGAAGATTGATTAGATTGATGGATTAGATAAAAGCGCGATCACGAAAATTCGACAGCAGCAAGCTCCACGATCGGATCCAGCCAATGCCCAAAGCCCAAGGTCAGTTATCCGCATATGTAATGCAGGACAGGTCATGGTGTTATTCGGTTGTTAAGCGGTAAGTACATCTCGAAAATTGAGCCAAGGTACTCTCCATACTGGTACTACCAGGGACCCAGTAGATTAGGTACGTGGTTGTAGGCTAGAAAAAGGGACCTAGTCAGGTATCTACGCTAGCAGGGACCTTGAAACTACACCTATTATAGTATAGTTTCTAGACCCCTGCGAGCAGAGATACTTTTGCTATCCTTCGAGTGACTTACGACTAACTTTTAAAAACCTTGGGATTAAAACTATCGCTAAGCTTAAGCTATATTAATAGCTCTTCATATATCTTATATTGGAAGGCCTTGATATAATATATATAAGTAGGTTACGGAAGTATATAAAGCTATTAGAGAAGATTAACTACGAAGAAGCGTTGTGAAGCAGTCATTTGGGCTAATCGACTACTGAATATAGCGTAGAGTGCAGTTTCTATGCGAATTGCCTATGTATCTTACTTCACTTTATGACCCAGTTGTCTGAAGTGCTAAGGCTGACCTGGGCCCATAATACCTGACTAGGGACCTTTAACAGGGGGGTAGGAGAGTACCTAGTTAGGTACTTGACCGATTTTGGCAGGGACGTCTCCTTTAGGTAGAGTAGTGTAGACTCTAAGTGGCAGATAGAAGTAGATCTAGGTATTTATCCCACTATCCTATGTATTGCCGCAGCTTCCTAAGTACTTATGTACCTATGTATTCGGAAGTGCACTACACCTACGGAGGAAACTACTACCACAGGATCCACGATGTTACCTCCTCTAGAAAAAAATCCCACATACGCACCAATGTAAGTACCTACATATGCGAGTGTAGTAGGGTATAATACAATCTATGTGTCAAAACTTCACCCAATGCTCTTCTGTAGAGTGGTTCAGTTACAACATTGGAACCGATAGCACTCACCCTACCTACTGCAACGTGATGCTGTCTGTAGCTTAGTTTAGCTACACTCTACGGCGAATTCCAAGCCTGAACCATATTGTAATCTAGGGATTTCTCGAACCCAGGTCTCTTTTCTACTACTGCTTTATCAAGAGGCAAGTAGTACCTGTACTAGACCGGTGTACCTGCCAATACTTGTCACGCGCACGGAGTGTGATACCGGTACCACTTACAGGTCTCCGTGTTACCGCCGGCCCTTGCCTCCCTCGAAGTACCTGCAGCCACACATTGAAGCCATCCACTGCTTGTCCTCCGACTGATCTGATAAGAACAGGCCGCACATACTGTACATCTACACCGGTAGGTTTACCGAGATGATGATTAACGAAAAGAAAACCATACCTACAGCTGTGGCCATTGTGAATACTTACTTCTGGTCTAGCAGGTAACGCTGTCGGGAGACGTGAGGTTGCAGCCGGAGATCCACATCAGCATCGGACATCATCCCATTCACCCACCCAACTCCCTCATCCGCCCTGGTCTGTCACTGCTTAAGTACACGGGATACACCGAGCATGCCGGACGACCAACAGCGCCAACCCCCCGAAATGAACTCTTCGACACTACATGTGGCCAAGACTCGCCTGCGTTCGCTCATGAAACAGAGACTTTCCACCCTCTCGCCAGATGTCATAACAGCCCAGAGTAAGCCAGTCCGACCCCGCACGACATCGGCGGAGCCACCCTCTCTAAATCACATCGCCACGGTCTAGGTAATGCTGCCTTCGATGCCCTGTCGAGGTTCAAGCCATATCAGGATGCCAAATCGCTAGGCGTCTATCTCTCCATGCCCGGTTGTGAGCTTCAAACCGACTCTATCGTCAGACATGCCCTGGCCTCCGGAAAGCGGGTTTTCGTACCTTACCTTCACAAGTCTGGTCTACCTCCGGGAGAAGGGCCTATGCGACTGATGGATATGGTAAGTCTGAGGGACGTTGAAGACTACGAGTCCCTGCAGAGGGATAAGTGGGGCATTCCGAGCGTTGACGGTGCCACCGTTCACGAACGACAGCGCAGCATAGGTGAGCTGGGCGGGGAGAGTGCCACGGATGCATCGCTCGATCTAATCCTCATGCCCGGCGTCGCGTTTGACTTTGACCCCGAGACCGGCGCCATGCGAAGGCTCGGTCATGGCAAAGGTTTCTACGACTATTTCCTACACCGCTATGCGCTGGCTGTCCGGACCGAGAAAACTTCAGCGCCATCTCGTGATGGTTCATCTGTATTGCTATATGCTCTCGCCCTCAAAGAACAGCTTCTCTCTCCAACCTCCGGGGAGGCTGTCCCCGTTGGACCCCATGATCAGCCCTTAGATGGCATCGTCCTGGGCGATGGCCAAATTAAACAGTCTATTAGCAACAGCATAGACTAGAACAAGTATGCTAATTATTCACTTGTGCCATGTCATTCAACCTAGACCCTGTCATTTCATCGAGACATCCGCCGTGGAGGGCTATGCCGTCCCGATATAGCACGGCGTGAGAAAACCTTCTTTTGTTATGAGGGATATGCGTCGTCTTGAGTTATCTTTTGTCTTATTTGACTTCTTGAATCAAGGACACGTTGTCGCCCTTTAATAGAATTTGTCCTGGAAATTAAAAGATTAGCCCTTGCTCTCCCTATTGCCTAGAATTTCCAGAATGGACGAACCCAGCTCTCTTCTCTTCTCCTCGGGATTTGTCTTGGTGACTTGCTTGACCTCGACCGCATCGTCTATAACCAGGTTCATAAACTCGTCGAAACCCTGTGACACAACACGCGTAAGCTCACTGTCCAACATTGGGAAATTCAAATTCGGGCTGAAGGCGCAGGTTCAACCCACCCTGATCTTTCCCTCGATGCGAATTGACAACTGCTCGTATAGCCAGATCTTGACGGGCGCGTGAGTCTGTAGGAGCTTGAAGATGAAGTTGATAGGCGGTAGTAGGACCTTGCGCCCACCACCTCCACGGCCTGTCATCTTGTGCGAAAAAAAGTCAAGTCGGCGGTCGATACGACTGGATTGGGTCCTGGGAAGGAAATTGCGAACGGCTACTGGTGATTGGAGTACAGCTGTTGGTTTGTTTGGACGTGCAGTTGGTGGGAGGTGGTCAAGGGCGTGTCGTGTCGATGCTCGATTCCGAGATTTGGCAAGGCTGTTCGTTCGACTTTGCCTGGAGGGTTAGTTCTAAATGTACCTACCTACTGAGAACGCTGCCACGGCGCATTAGCAGGTGTGTTAGTTACCTAAGTAAGGCAGCTTTGGGGCTCTTAGCAGCCTACTTAGGTACCTACTTACACAGTAGGTACAGTGCTTTAGAAGAGTCCTAGAAGCTGATAGCTGACTCATCGAAACAGCTCCAGCCACTCGAATAGTGGAATCCAACCGGTGCTTGTGCCACATTTTGGACCCCTCCAAGCAGTGGTGATCTAGGTACCTAGGTACCTTCCTACTTCAAGATGAGACGGGTCCTAGTATTTCAAGCCACATGTACCTATCTAATGTACTTATGAGCCTCCGGTCAAATCTTCACAGGCCAAAACACATACTACCTATAGTTGCCTAAGGCATGTACATAGTAGTTACCTAGGTACCATACCAAGAGGACCTTGCATCGTTTTTATTGGCCCCTCCTTTTCTCTTGCTCTTGCCTCAGTGACATCAAAGCTCCCCCCATCATCAAAATCCCGACATCCATTCTACCATCTCCCCTTGTTCGGCGAGTTCTGCGGCCCATTCATCCCCGTCTACTACGTAGAGCTGTACGCAGTCCAACTCGGCGCATTACTCACATCTGCTACCGTTGTTGCCGTCCTGCTTGTGCTTGCAGGCATCTCTCCGCCTCACTGCGCTCGCTGCCTTGCGCTCGCCGCGGACCTCACAGGGCAGCAACGCCTTCTGCTATCATCCTGCGTACCCACCCCACAGCTTCTGACCTGATCTCACCCAGCACACATTGCACATCATGGCTACGAACGGCGCGCAACAGACTTTCGTGCTGGCAGATGTGCTCCAGGCCATGCTGACCATGCGGGGTGGGGACTCGGACAAGAAGGAGAGGGCGACAAAATATCTGGGAGAGTTCCAGAAGTCGGTGAGTGCATCACCGCCTGCTATCTGCTATACGACAACAAGTTCAAGTTCATACTGCTAACCTCTCATGTCAGACGGCCGCATGGGCTGAATCCATCAACATACTGAAATCTGGCGCTGATCCCGCCGATAAACTCTTCGCCGCTACTACTCTGAAAGGAAAGGTACTGCTGTCCCACGCTCTAGAATGCCACACGAGCGACCTTGGGCTGACCGATGAATTCAACGCCAGATCACGTTTGACCTCCAGAGCCAGGTTCCCCGGAATGAGTTGGTCACTGTGCGCAACCAGCTTCTTGAACTCCTACAACTATATGCGCCTGGCCCTAAGCCTATCAGAGTCCAGCTCTGCGTATGCTTGGCTATTTTGGCCATCCAAATGACAGAATGGAAAGATGTTCTAGCTATAGTAGTATCATCGCTCGGTAGCCAAATCGAAAGTCATGCCTGCATTCTAGACTTCCTCAGAGTCCTTCCGGAAGAGGTGACCGAGGGACGCAAAATCACCCTGACAGTACGTGGATCGAAACACACCAGCACGACCTTTGCCTCGTCATTTTTCGGCGGTGCTCCGTGGTGGCAAACGACAAGCGTTGGATTATAGTCTAATCGATTCTTATTTAGGAAGAAGAGCTCAGCCAGAGGACAACTGAGCTTCTGCAAGACAACGCACCACAGGTAGTTCAACTCCTCATCAACTACGCACAGTCGTCTCGTAAGTCTGCTCCATTCCATTATATTTAAGACTTTGAAGCTAAACTTGGGAATCTAGCGGAGGCTGCCACGAACCCCCAGCTTTACGAGTGCATAACATCATGGCTGCGAGAAGTCCCGATCAATGAGATTGTCAACTCTCCCCTATTAAACTTTATCTTCACTGCCCTAGATACAGATCGGTCTATGCAGGCGGCTGCAGAGTGTATTTGCACCATCACGAGAGAGACAAAAGACGTTGATGACAACTTCGATACAATACAAGTCCTACTCCCTAAAATCATCGCGCTACGTCCAAAGATCCAGAAACTTGTAGAGGAAGAGGACATCGAATCTTACAAATTTCTCACTAGGGTGTTCGCAGAAGCGGGTATTGCCTGGGTTGTTGCCATTGCGCGCGAGACCACCCATTTCAGACCCTTAGTTGAAGCTATTCTTGAATGCGCTGCGAGGGATAAGGACAGGGATGTTATCGACAACACTTTTGAATTCTGGTATGAACTCAAACTATACCTCGTTATCGATAAGTATATTCAAGGGAGACTCGAGCTTGCCGATATCTATTCGAAACTCGTTGACGTACTTCTTCAACACCTGCAGTTCCCTGAGACCGAGTCAGGAAACGAGAAGGATCTATTTGATGGAGATCGAGAGGCAGAAGAAAAATTCCGCGAATTTCGCCATCACATGGGCGATACTCTCAAAGACTCATGTGAAGTTTTGGGTGTGACTGCGTGTCTCACAAAAGTGCTCGACGCCATCAAAGTTTGGATGGAGAGGTATGCAAGTATGGCGACCGATCTCAACGTGCCACATTGGCAGAAACTGGAAGCGCCGCTTTTTGCCATGCGCGCAATGGGTAGCAAGGTGGAGAAGGATGAAAATACTGTCCTTCCGCAGCTCATGCCACTTCTTGTACAGATGCCAAGCCACGAGAAATTGCGCTTTGCCACTATCATGGTACTCGGCAGGTATACGGAATGGACCGCTGATCATCCTGAATTCCTAATGGCTCAATTCAATTACATTGTGTCCTCGTTTGGAACTACCTCGAAAGAGATTCTTCAGGCCGCTGCCATGGCGCTGAGATATTTCTGCACCGATTGCAAGCACCTGTTGAGCGAGCAGGTAGTTCAGCTGCAACAATTTTATGACCAAATACTCGACAAAATCCCTCCAGTCAGCCAAGAGGAGATCACCGAAGGGGCTGCCTACGTCGTATCGGTGCAACCGAAGAGTGAAATATACAGACTTCTTAAACTCTTCTGCGAACCATTGATCCAGCGGCTCATGGTCAAGGCGAATAACGCCGTAGACCATGAAGGAAAATTAGCCCTTGCGGACCACCTACAATTGATCACCATTTTTGGAAACATTGTAGTCACCCTTCCTCCCGCCGAGAAAGGCGAGGAAGATCCTGCAATCAGATACTGGCAAGAAGTATTCCCTATCCTCGCCAAAGTCTTGAGCAATTTCCTAGACTTCGCTCCGATATGTGAAAGAGTATGTCGTTGTTGGAGATTGATGGTAATAGCCCATAGGGGAGCCATGGCGCCGATATTGCCTGCCATGGCTGATCAACTTGCGAACGGATTCGTCAGCTCTAAACAAGGTTGCTTCTTATGGGTCACTGGCGCGATTCTAAGAGAGTTTGCTGATGACCGAGACCGCGTCGAGCCGACTATGACAGAGAACATCTACCAATTCTTCGAAGCACAGGCAACAAATGTGCTACGTTTTATTAGCGATTTAACACCGCAAGAGCTCCCTGATGTCACGGAAGACTTCTTTCGCCTACTTGTTGATGGGCTACTCTATTTCCCGCAAAAATTCATCCCTTCCCCCCTATTCTCTCCGGTCTTCGAAGCTGCTACCTCTGTCTTGACGTTAGAACAGCGCGAGCCTCTAACAGCTACTCTTCATTATATCCGCGACGTTTTGGCGTGGGCTGACGGTCAAGCACCTCCGCGCACCGACTCCATTTCGCCAGCCGATGCTGAACAGCTCGGGGCCATTGTCAAGTCAGTTCTGAGGGCCCAGGGGTTGACTTTGGTTACACGTATTCTCGCCGGCATGATGATCACATTCCCCGGCGATTGCTTTGCTGATGCAAGTGGCGCTTTACTTGCATTATTCCAAGTGTTGCCAGATGAGACCCTGGCTCAAGTTGATCAAACTCTTCGCTTGCTCCCGGCCGGAACTATCACCCCGGTTGAGGTTGATCGCCTAATTGCGAAAATAAAGAGCAAGCTAAATGCCAACGATACTGGTGATGTACGGCAGATTCGTTCCCTTATGCAAGACTTTACGAACACGTACCGTAGAAGATACGTCGCTCCTCGAGACGGGCTTGGCCAGTTAGAAGGGTCTAGATTCCGCTTTGACGGCTAGTGTCCGCTATCGCAGCCAGAACCTATGTGTCTTGAACCTACAGGTCTAATGTGTATGACACTGAGCTAGAATGATCTGTCAATCCAATATTAATCTCAGTCAAGGGTACATAAAGACAGGGAAGAGGATGCTATCTCTTCCGAACTCACCCAGGAAGCTGAAGTAGCTCACAGGTCTTCGCTTGCGGGAGTGCATAGATAATATGGGGCGGACTGGCAGAGTTAGATGAGTGCTTCCCAGCCTGCGCAACGAAAGGGTTACGCTAGCCTATCAAACTCGGCGACGAAAGCTATATGCTACTAATTAATAATTTCATGCCGATTAAGTAGCTACGGAATACTTTTGTCGCGGGCAGATTTGTCGCACATCGTCATGTGTATACGGGGCTTGTTTATATAGTCCATCTATTTCTGCTCAAGAAGAATTAGGTCTAAAATAGTAAAATTGTAATCTATATTTTCATGGAAAGTCCCACTACCTGCTTTGATAAACATGACAGTAGGAGCCATGATTATTTAGTCAGCATAGGAGCGCCGGCGAGATGTTTCCTCCCTCGTGACCGCGGGTCACCAGCCGGGAGCTCCGCCGGCGGCACGTACATCTCGTGCGACACGTGAGTGACGGGCATCTCAGCGGGTAAGACCGGAACGTACAACTCCTGCGAAGTCTGGATGTAAGGGCCGTCTTTCTCTAGAATTAGACTCGTGTTGGCTTCCTGAATGGATTCTCCCCCTGTCACTCTCCTCGGTCGCGGACTGCCGCCGCTGTCGTTAGGTAAAGGCCACCCTGCCGCGTCCTCATGACCCCGGGCCGGAGAAAACGATGATTGCGGAGGGGAGGGTGGCGGGCGATGGGCCTCGAGAGCCGCGAAGCGCCGGCGGAAATAGATGAATAACCATATGCCTAGCCCGCCTATCACCGCCAGGGAGACGCCGACGCCGATCCCGGCTGATGCCGCTGTCGATAGACCACCGCCGCCACCGCGTGGCGGTGATGACGATGATGATTGGGACGGCGGAGAGCTTGTGGTGCTTGTGGAGGTGGTGCCGTTGCAGTGGAGGTTGTTGATTAGGCCTTGCTGTTGCTGCGATATCAGACGCGAGCAGTTGAAGTCTGTGTTCCAGGGCTCGATTGTCACGGTGCCGGAGACGAAGGTTAGGGAGGGGAGGATGTTGGGGCCCGAGGAGCTGGTGGTGGGTTAGCAATTTTTTTTTTTTTTTTTCCCTTGTGTTAACTTTGAATTTTTGATGAGTTTGGTGTATTTTTTGGTGTGGTATGTTAGAGCGAAGAGGGATAGGAATAGGAATGATTGAAATGGGCCATACTAGCTTAATATGTGGCCATACTTCAGCATGAAAGGGGGGAGAAAGGGGAAAGGGGGGACGCACGTATCTATGTTGCCGCGCAGATGGATGCTATCCGCCCTCTCAAGGTTGAAGAGTCGAGGAATGGCGCTGTCTACATTGTCTATGATGGACAGGGCCCCTGTCTGTGACAACTTCGTCAGATCGATGCTGCAGTTCGTGTTGTTCGTTATGGAGAACGCCCCGCCCACAGTCGTCAGCCCGGCAAGATCTATCCGCGCGTTCGCATTCGAATGTATTGTCGCGTTGACACCTATTGAGGTGATATTCCTCACGTCGATGGCGTTTGTATCTACTGAATCAAGGTTCGGCGGAGGAATATCGAAAGTCGATTCGTTTTTGGCGCGCGGGTACGACGATGTGTCGAGCGTGAAGGACCCGTCTATTGCTAACGCTGCTGTTTCCAATTTGCTGCCCAGCGCGTTGGTGAAGGTGAAGTCGCCCACGTCGGACAGGTTCGGGAGGAAATACCCACAGTCCTCGTACCCCGTCAGCCGCAACGTGCCTACGGACTTTAGCCCTGGGAACGAGATGACGTTGTCGGAAGTGATCGAGTTCGCTGATGTGATGTCGCTCAGACCCCCCGATGTCGTCTGCCGGCGCGGCACGTGGCGGATCACTAAATCCCCGAGCTCAGTCAACGACGGCAGACTCAGTCCGCCGAACTGCAGCGCATTGGAAATAGTTATGCTTGGTGTGAAGGTGTATGTGACGGGGTACACCAGCGTCTTGGCGTTGGCGCGAAGCTCAGGCAAAGATACCTGCGTGAGCGAGGACACGTCGGAGACGCGCAGGTTCTGTAGCGCCTCGAGATCTGGGAAGCTTAGTACTTGCAACCCTGGACTTGATGATACGCTGATGTTGAAGCCGCCTGTGAAGTTGGTGAAGCCTAGGCTGTCGGCGTCCGTTTTGATGGTGAGCTGGTTGAACCCTTGGTCCTGCGTGCACGGCGCGAGGGCGTCATCTCGGATGTCTTCTTGCTTGGTTATGAGGATTCTCTCTGGACATTGAGGGGCAGCTTGAATTCTAGTATGTTAGTTGATTTCTTGGTGGGATATGTGTTAGTTTATCATATGACTTACACATGGCATGACACTTATGAATCACGCACTTGATTTGAAATTCTTCCTCTCCATATCAGGTTCAAAAGTTGATATTCATTCCTTTCGCAGTACGTAAAAAAGCAATTACAGTAGAGAAGTATCCGTCATGGAAAACCTCGGGCATACTCTCGTTAAGATACTAGATCTCGTGTTTAGATGGGGGGGGTACCTTGCATAACCTCAAACGAAGGATGAGGCTTGGTAGATATCAGGGGTAGGCAGGCATATTGACAGGTAGGGCTGCAAGGTACAGCTCTGTATCGGGAAGCTGACAATCTGCAACACCTTCTCGTCTTGGTACGCAGCTATATTATAAGAATAGCCACGGGTCTCACCAAGGAACCATTTTTGTAGGAGTTGTCTAATATGAAACTAGTCGATACAGCTGTGGACCTACCTACGCCCGTTGACCTTGACAATATGAACACGGGTTGCGGCATTTTCCGATATCTACAGCTACTACTTGAGGTATGATTCACATCGCCTCGATAAACTTAGAGCCATGGAACCTTTCATGAAGTCACAATCCTCCATTAGCTGGAATGTCTCTAGACAATTGAGACCAATATGACTATGGACGAAATGTCAATTAAATTGATTGACATCAAGTCACCTGAATGGCAAGCAACAAGGATCATGCAATTATAGTTTAGTGTCCTCAAAGTGCTTACTTGGAGGACGCCACCCCCAGATTCTTGGCTCGGCCACTAGCCACCAGAAGTTAGTTAGGCATAACTCACTTCGCAAGTTCGCAAATACTATGTGTTGTGGGAAGGAATCACCAAAATATAGCTTACACTAGCTTCTTTTATTGTGTTTCTTGTTATGGTGCCAACTGACACACCATGTTGGTAATCATAACCTGGTAGCAAGCTTGATACTTCAGCCTCGAACAAGTGAAATAGAGTAAGGAGTCGCGTACTAAGTAGCCGGGAGAGATGCCAAGGAGGAATAAAATATGAGCCTCAGAAGGATAAAGGGGAAGTGATGATAGAGATCAGCAGATGACTCTCACACACACGTAGTTAGCAGAATTGACTTGCGTTCCATTGAATCGTCAGGGTCCTACGACATTTTTGTGAAACTATCCCTTGCTTCGCGCCTTTGGACCATGGCGATCTAGTCATGTTGCCTGGCAACTTTAAACTATCTAGAGTGGTTCCCGACATCACTTCACAACCAGGAAACAGCTCAGCTCCTCAGTTCTTCCCAGAAGCAAGGGGAAATCGGAAAAAGTCCTCAAACTTGTTCCAGTTGGACGTGAGCATCCCGCGCAAGTCGGGATCTTTAAGGAGCTTGCAATCGGCTTTGTGGCCTTTCCCGTTCCAACCAGCAACTTGACAGGCCTTAACATCACACTCACGTCAGTATCTGGGGTAACTTAGACATAGGAAAGAGTGTCTACCTTGTCGCAATACCAGAAAAATGAGCACTTTCCGCATCGTTGTAGAGAGGCTGCCATCTTTCCACACCCATGGCAAGTTCTCATCCCATCGCGCACCGTTGAGAACTGCTGGATTCGATCGCTGAACGCCAGCAAGTTGCGCAGTGGTACGGGGAAGATCTATACGACATTTCCTCTAGTCAGCTAGTTGAGTTCCAAAGGGTCCATCGGTAGGCACAGAGATGATAGTACCTTGATCAAATGAGGTTCCTCGTGGCGGATGCCTACGTCCATCGACATGAACATGTGACTATGTGCATAGAGAATAGCCACAGTGTGCCCCTTCTGAACCAACGCAGGCGGCAGCTCAGCACCTCGACCATCAGTGTGGAAGAATAGCGGGATCTTTCGGCCGTCCACATCCTCAATCTCCATCTGTAGGCGAACAAATGTACCAACATCTGTAATCTCGCCCAAGAAACACCAATGTCGTCTCGGTGTGAAAACCCCTGCTTCTTTGCTCTCGTAGTAGTCCAGGTCGATGTCGTACTCCCCAGGAATGGAGGCGAAGCCGGGGAATGTCGTGCTGTTTCGCAGGTCTGCCAGCTGTCCCGGGACCATCGGTTTCTCCCTTCTCCATAGCCAAATTTCGAAATCGCCTTGATTAAGACCTTGAGGGGCCTCACCTACCTTGGTTTTCCAGTTCATCGAGCGCCCGTAGAACTCGTGGCTCGAAGGATCCTTTGCAATGGTGCCCTGCTCGATGGCCTGGGTGCTATCATTGCCGATAGTCGTCTTCCACACAGACGCCCCCTTCTCGGCGAAGATGCGTCCTCTTGCCAGGTCGCCGTTTGCGATGGAAAGCTGGGCTGCCATATCGAAGACATGCGCGAAGCCGACGTCTTCTCGTCCTAGCTCTTGATAGAGCCGTGCCTGTCGATCAAAGTAGCCAAGTGTCTGGGATGGGGACACGAGAAACCAGTTCATGCCGAGTAGGTTAACGACAGTGTCCAAACGGTCGATCTCCATCAATCTTCTGTCAACTTCCTGGCTCTGTTCTAGTGGCAAAGAGCAGAGACGACACACGCAGATGAAACCGAACTTTTTCTTTAGTGCCTCCTGTCTGACTCTTCGGGGTTTGAGGGGAGCGAGATAGGTTATTGTGATCTCTTCTCCTTGATCAATGTCTCTCATAGCATGCACCGTGTGTCGTCTGATAGCCTCGTTCCAGCTCTTCTGGGCATTGTTGTCACAAGCATGGTTGATGAAGCATGCTTCCAGGAAGATTGCTCCTACATCTCCTATAGTTTCAGCAGGAAGGGCGTTTGTTTGAAAGATTCCGAGATAACGCTCGGCATCATTCTTGTACGGGTGGATGTTGTGCATAGACAGAAAGGTGTTGCGCTTTTCTTCGCTCATGGAAGTGACTTGCTGATGGATGGATTTCTGTACCCCTCTGACATCGATTCCAAAACAAGATGCTGAAACTACCGGCTCTTCGGAAAGAATTCGCACGCCTTTGGGAATCTTTTGTGTTGCGACCAGGCCCTTTCCCTTGTTTGGGACATCCTGCAGGGCATATATGGATTTTTCCATCGTGCTTTGCATAACGGGGGATCCCTCGCTCGTAGATGAACTAAGTAGATCAAAAATGGTGGGCTGATTCGATGGTTTTAAAGTGTTGAACGTAGGTGGGGGCTAGATAATAACCGTTAGACCGCTCGAACGTCTAACGGCGTCGTTTTTGACGTTCGAGATAAAGCACCGGGAAATGTGATTGACTCTATTGAACATTTTTCCAGCGAAATTACTGTGAGACGTTTGTAACCTGTAGTGGCCGTTTGTTATGACGTATCCCAGGTACTATGGGAAGCGCGTTTGGCAGCCGCACATAACAACGAAAGCGTTTGACATGTTTTTGATCTTACATCCGCAAGGAATCATGCAGACTAAGTCATTGACATTTCCATCAAGGCAACGGATAACTATAGGTTGAGGCGAGCTCGGACCAAGTATAACGGTAAGTCGTTTGCCAACAACATGATCGCCAAACGCACACGTTTGTCGGACAAGTGTCACGGCAACGGCAAATGGTATTACCCAATATGTACGTTGGGCTTCATATTCTATCTACTTCGTACCTTAACTGTTCGTTCCATTGCATATCGCTTTCCGGTCTTCTGACTTAACATATCCAATCGCTTATGGCCTCACTTCTGACAACGGCGTGGGCGTCCCTAAGTGGCCTGTCCTAGGCATCTGGCAGTCTTGGCAGTGTGATACAAGCAATGAGGAGCGAGGACTTGGTTGTGGACTTGTGTGAACTGAAGACAGGTCGATCGAGAGAAATAACTGCACTTTACTAGCCAGGGATGTGTCCGCCCGGAGAATATCGATGACCTAGTGCTACTCTTTTCTATCAAGGATCAGGCCGGGTTGGGAGCCTTCTGTACTGCTATCTGTCGCGGTGATCCCATGGTTGCGCAGACGGGGCGAAAGGGGGTGACCTGGGTAGAAGCGGGGTAACTCGGAGCAAGAGGAGCACCATATTCCAAGAGCCCAAAAGATCCGGTCAGTCAAAACGGTGGTAAATATGCCGTTAGCACAACAGAAGCCTGACGGCTACAAAAAGGGGCTGGGTTGTCGCACCGCCGCAATGGTTAGCTGCATCGACGTCGTCTTGTAGTGATAGTGGATGGGGGGAGTTGTCGTACTCGAGCAGATTGGAAGTTGTGTTGTCCGGTCTGTGAAATAAAGTACAAGTTGTTTTTCTAAGATATAAATACAAACATGAGTTCGGCTACCTATGGCGAATCTCCACAGGCGCCATCCTATCCATAGTGCAGCGACTGTAGCGAAAGCCCGAAGGAGGTACGAGCTGCCGGTGGAAAAGAGAGTGGGATCTGGGACAGGAGACATGTCTCGTGCTCAGCAAGTAGTAAAGGTAGGAGATTAAGTGGTAAGCAACATTCTAATCCAAGGCGTAAAGTTGAAAAACATGAGGATAATCAGACATGTAACTGGGGATTCAGACTCCAAAGGCCAAACAAACCTGTGGCACAGGCGCCTACCTAGGACCTAGGTACATAAGTGCCTCGCACATGACAATCCGGCATAGTCACATAGGTAGGGTAGGTAGTAGTATACCAATATTTAAACGTTGGTACGGTACGAAGTCAGTAGCCTACAGTATCTACGTATCTTGTGATAACATGTACCTGACTGCGAGACACGCTTTAAATTCCGCTTTCTCTTTACCAAAGTCTTATGCGGAATGCCTGAAGGTCTGAATTGGTTGATTCGCCGCCTGGGTTAAAAATAAAATAGTGGTTCGTAGCACCTGATATCTGCGGCTCTCTCATAACTGCATACACGGATCTGGCGACCCGCCCCCTTGGCGGGTCAGCTAATAATGTTGCAATTCTCTTTTATCCTCTACCTGGAATTTTCAAACTACACATGAGGACCAGCCGAAAGATCGCCATTGCCCTTATCCTCTGGCTAGGTCTATTGTAAGTACAACACTTGCATTTGAAACTGGCTACTAGCTAAGTCGTTCCGGTTGTTCAGTAGCAGCCGCCGTGCGATTGGCGCTTGTGAAAGAAAATATTGGGAAGGTGTCTGAGAGTGCAGGATTGAAGATACGTTGAGTTGAATCTATCCTAACTGAAGCCACATGTGCCTAAAACCTTTGAGACCAACTAAAATTAACCATGGACATCAGACTCCGAATATGTTGAGATCATATTTGTCATCATTGAACCCAATCTTTCGATTGTAGCCGCTTGTCTACCATGCTACGGATGTCTTTTCCAAGGCACGGGAAGGCATCTTGGTAGCATGTTGCAGACTGTTCGATCTGTTTTCTCGCTCAAGAGTTTCCAGTCAACGTCACGTATTGCGCCAGGGCAAACTAGGCAGGCTGATGAGCGTGCTATAAGGGGATCTGACTCCATAATTACTAGAAATGAACGACTATGATTCTTTCAAGGAGGACCAATATCATGCGCATAGTCACATTGCCAAATAATCTGTTGGCTTTCACTCACGAATTGGGGAGAATTGGGTATGCGGCACTAACGACAAAGCACAATTTTCCTTGATAGAACTGTATATTAATGATACCTACCTCTCTCTAGCCTACGTACTACATCTTAGTCCGACGGGCTACACGCGTGGGGTAATTAACCGAGATCTGCATGTTTTCTCACTGAGTAACCCGGTCTTAGTGAACAGCTTGGAGGACCCTCATGACTGTGTTATCACCTGGAGGCAGACGATGGCTGTTGGTGATAGCGACATGGCTGAGACACCAACAATAAGTTGATCTACAGGACGTACAGGGGGTGGGGTGATGCGGCGGGTGCGCTGGTCGGTGGGCAGACTTCTTAGCGAACAATTCCATAGGTATTCTCGGAGAGGAGGTGTAGCGAAAAACTGTCACACTTAGTCGTATAGCTGGTGTAGGTAAGTGTGATAGTTTTTTACTACACCGCCTCGGTACTTGAGGCGATTCCTAGGGGCTCTGCCCAAGAGATCGACGATTGAGGATCAAGAGGAGCTTGCCTGCAGTTGGGGTCCCATGCAGCACAGCACTTTACCCCTCAGCCAATCGCACCATATGCTTGTAAACAGGTGATAAGTTGCGATCTTCTCAGGCTGGCCCGACAACCTGTCCCATACTCTCCCCGATCAAGTGAATCCATCAACAGTCTCGTTGTAATGATGCTCCCTATTCAAGTTTGGCTCACGCCTACAACCCCCAACCCATGGAAAGTCGTTCTGATACTTGATGAGCTTGGGGTTCCATATGAGATTGAGGCTTTCCGCTTTGACGACATCAAGAAGGAACCCTTCATTAAGCTCAACCCCAATGGATCAGTTCCAGGTATATATTCGTCAAGGTACTCCACGCTGTGTCTACCATGAACAGGAAGATGTAGAAGACACCAAGTACTGACAAGCTTAGCGATCGTGGACCCAAATACAAACGTCACTCTCTGGGAGTCTGGGGCGATTATCACCTACATCATTGAACAGTATGACAAAGACATGACTTTGGCGTACTCAAATGAGCGATTAGGCGATAAACATGCATTGAACCAATGGCTACATTTCCAGATGAGTCTTCAAGGGCCGTTCTTCCATCAAGCTGGGTGGTATGAGCCCCATGACACTGATGCTTTGAAAATGAACTCATAATCTACAAACGCCCAAATTGTGCTTGCAGCTAATAGGGATGAGCGTATATAGGTTCAACTTCCTTCATCCAGAAAAGATACCTTCTGTGTAAGATCGCTTCAACAATGAGTGTAAGCGACAGCTTGCTGTGCTGGACGGTGTCCTTGAAGGTGAGATTGTTATATTCTCTCAATTATGAGATTCTCTAACCCTCTTCCAGGGCGTGAGTGGCTTGTTGGTGAGAAGATTACATATGCTGATCTCGCGTTTGTACCATGGAATGATATTCTCCACCAGTGTATTCCAATGCCTGAGGAAGACCGATTCATAAACTTTCCTAACGTCAAAGCTTGGCATGAGAGGATGACATCCCGACCATCGTGGCAGAAACTTGGTCAAGCCAGAAAGGAAGCTATGGAGAAACAGGACCTGAACTGGACGGGTATGCCCCGTGGAATCAAGTCATACAATGAGTACTTAGAGAAGATCGCCAAGGGCGAGGACACTAGGGCTCAGCATTGATGCATCAGCAAGGTCTACCAGTCTAGGATTGTACCGGGGAGGATAGCTAGTCGTTATGAAAACCTATGAATAACTTTCAAACATGCCAATATTTCTTCTACTTAGTGAAAGTTCATGGCACAAGTGAGCGGATCAAGTAGCTTGTTAATCATCAAGAGTAAGCGGATATGTGAATCTCAATCTGGGATGTTTACTGATGGAGTGTATGCCGGTAATGACTTCAGGGAGAGCTAAGTATCGCGCAATCATAATCGAAATGGAACCATGGGGTGACGGTTTTCTTAGCAAGGTTTCACTAAACCCGTTATATGTCACAATGTAGATCAGCTCAGTGATAAATGTACAATGGGTTTATATTTGACAGAATTCTCTATACTCTCCCACCCAAAGAACCTGAGCGATGGCATCTTTATTACCCGTATGTTATTCCCAGTACATCTCTTCTTCGTCTCACTCTCATCTGGTTACCTGGGTGCCAGAACCCAAATTCATGAATTAATGTGAGAGGTGGCTTTCTCCCATTGACAAATTCAAAATCGTACTCATCTATGATCTTCACTAAGACTGATTTCGCAATAATGCTAGCGACAAAACGGCCGGGACAGGCCCATCTCCCAGTACCCCAACTGAGCACATCGTTATCGACTATGCGGAAGGGAGTAACTTTATCACCTTCTAAGAACCTAAAACCATCGTACTTGTGGGGGTTCCAGAACACAGATGGGTCCATAGTACGATTGTAAGCTGAGATGGTAATGAATTGACTGGGGCTAGGCGCAGATTATTTGATAGAGTTACCTCCTGTTCTGCGACACGGCTGTAGGCAATGACTGCTCCTTGCGATAGACGACTTGTCTCTTTCATGGCGCTTTCAAGAATATTCAAGGACTCGACGCCCCTTTTAATGGGCTAGAGACACTCAATCTGAGGGCGCGTAGGGCGTGGAGGTCACGATCTACGCAAAATAGGATCTGAATAGGACCAATCTAGTAACATGAACTAACTAACTCCCAGGCCCCTCGGGCTACCTAGAGAACTACGGTCTAAATACATGGTGGGGTAGGCCCCGGTCGGTCTATCACGTGACTTCGTTACGTAACAACCCTCATCGTCCAGGCTCTACCAGCTAGCGCTTCATGCTTAGCGGCGATTTCGTTGCGAACAGCGATTAGCACATCCGGATTGGCGGTGAGATCTGATATGCAGCGACATACAAAATTCGCCGTGCTGTATGTTCCGCCTGCAGCCACTGATCCAACGAGCTGTGTAAGAAGGCGAGGGTCATAGACTTTGGCTGCTTCACCATCACGAATCATCCAAGAAAGGAGATCCGGGGAGATTTCTTGCCCGCTGGTACCTTAATAGGTCAACACACCAATAATAAAACGGAGGCCCAACGGCTACAAAGTAGACCGCACCGCCACAACCCGCACGATAAGTCAGCACAGACTCTCGTACTGAATTCTTCATATTACAATTGCTACGATGCCCTAGCCTATCCTACAATTCCCCGCGAAAGCGCCCTCAAACCTTCGAGTCGATATACAGATGCAAAATCGTGGCTACTTGGTTGTTACTCCGGCCTCATGTTCCTAAACAATCCCGAATCGTGCACGTTCGCCCATTTTGGGTGGGAGAAGTAGCGCTTTATTAAGACAGGGGGGGACAGACGCGCTCTGCGATCTCTGCGATCTTGCCCTGAGGAAAGATGCTATGCGAGGCTCACCCTGGGATCTTTTCAAATAGAGGCAGATGGTCTTGGGGCGGCTGATACTTCGGAGGTAAGGGATGCTAGCTGACGACGAAGCAGGCGGCGAGACGAAGTCGGAAATATGACAGACAACGAAATCCTTAGGCTTTTATCTTAAACTCGTTGTGGATCTCTTCGTGCTGGTTGTAAAACAGTTTGGAACCTAGAATGTTAGCTCAATACATACGACAAGGACTCAGAAATGCTCTTACTAGGAGTTTCGGGACTTCTTGTGAGGATCTGGTTATGCTGGGATGGGACCGTATGCCCATAATGGTCGGGAGACAGCTTGGTGTTCGGGTCTTGTCATCTCTACTCCTCGTCATCGTCTTCCTTGGTGTCCATTCATTCGCAATGGAGGTGGATTCTTCAGTTTTTTTTTTTTTTTTTTAGTTCACTAGGAATAGACCAGCTAGAGCTTTTTCATTCCCGGGGGTCTTGAAACAGCAAAGGGCGAAAAGCTCTTGCAGAACAGCTTATAGATAGGGTCGTCACCCATTGGAATGGGTTTGAGGAGTATGAGACGCCTCTGCGCCGCTTACGACGGAGAGTTTTGGGCTTGTTGCAGATGGTACAGAAGAAACATGTTTTCACTGTCTCCATGGAAATGAACCCTCATGATGTTAAGAAGAAGGCGTGGCACTATTTGTGCGGTATAGACTGGAGTGTTGCTACCTGATGGAAATCGGGTTGTGTAGAAGATTATTTCGCCGGGTATAGGCTCAACAATTGCGTGGAACCTGTCCTGAAACTGGTTTCCGTTTTCGCCCGACAAACTTTGGAAGAGAGCCTCCCTGTACGAATTGGTGTTGGCAGCCCTCAGAATGGCGGCCACCCGAGCCCGCCGGCGCTGTCGTATTAGCCGGCGAGCTGATAGATCAGCAACGCTCTCAGTAGCACGCTCATTGTTGCTGGTGTTGGTGTTGTTGTCTGTCATTGTACCTGTAACTGTGAATATAGTTTCAGGCCTGGATATGAATGTGAGCCGTGAGTGTGAGATAGGTGTAGGTGCTGGTGTAGGTGTGAGGACGATCATGTTTGTGATGAGAGTTGTGAGAAAGATGTTTGATATATTTGGTAAGTACTTAGGTATCTTTTGAGGACTGGTAAGGAAGGTACTGATAGTAAACTTGTGTCGACGAAGTACTTGAGTACCTAATTGTATCTGCTTTTCCTCGCTCACAATTTTAATACCTGATTTATATTTTTACTACATCTATCTCGATGCGGGTAACTAAAGCTATTATTCTCTGGACACTCCGAACAAGATATGAGCACCCTCTTACGAGCGCGAGAAGTTACGACACGTACACTGCCTCAAGGGCGCAAAACTGTATCATTGTATGGTAGTTAGTTAATATGGTAATTATTGAGCTATTCATTACCAGGTCAGAGTAGGACTCGTCGTTTGTTGCTACAAAGAGCTCATGGTCTGGTGCTTAACTTTGCAGCGCGTCATTGAATAAGATCTAGGCCGGCCACACCAACCTTGCAGATTCGCGAGCCCCTATATCATAGGTCGAGAGGATACCTGAATATATTTACTTCTAGAGATGGGCCGTTAATTCACTGAAAGATAAGTTGATACTCAACGAGATTTAGTATTCAAATTTGTACTTTGAGCTCACAATATCCATACGACGGGCAGTAGTTATTGAGAATCAAGATCGAACTACAGTAAAAGGGAATATTATTCTATGGGTATCAATGTGTTCGTGTGAGTGTACCCTCATAGCCGCTTCTAAACATGTCTAAGCGCGCGTGCCTATCTACCACCTACCATTCTTTCCATATTCCTCTTCATCCACTATGAAAATCCCAAACTGGCTAACCCGAGCTTCGTTCTCCCCGCCTTGTAACCTTCCCTCTTCATCAGGCAGGTTGCCCCATCCCATCCAGAAGCGCGACTTTGGACCCCCTAGTGCCGCGGCGATGTCTTTCGGAGATTGCGCGTCAGCTGGCAAATGGGCGTATATATTGCCGCCTGCTAGTAGCGCCGCAGTGGACGCAATGGTCGTAGGGCTACGTGGCAGAACATTTGTGTTTGGATTGCCGATCCAGCCTGCGATGAATAGTACGAGTGTCGTGGCTAGCAGCGCTACCAGGACGTGGGTGGCCACGGCATCCTGGACGACACGACGCCGGGCCGCAGGATACGTCGCAGTCGCGAGATAGACAGGCCGGGCGTCATTGTCATCGGGGCCCCTTGGCTCTGCAAGGGTCACGTTTGTCTCGTTTGCGGGAACGCGTATCTGTGCGAGAACCTGTGCTATGATGATCCCTTGCTGAAGCTTGATAGCTTCTGCGATACTCTCGCTTGAAGAAGGGTCGCCCAGGCTTGAGATGGGTACAGCCCAAGGAGAAGTGACGAGGGGAGAAAAGAACTGGTCTAGAACCTGTGGAGTAACGTCGATTGGTGCGATATCTCGATACACTGAGGTACTGATGTCGCCTACGAAAGTGGCCCAGGCGTCGAGTGTTGCGCTTCGCACCGTGTCGTTCAATGGTTGCGGCGAGTTTTGGGGATCGATCTGGAGATCGGTGCCCGAGAAGGTGGTGTTGACATCGACGGCTTCGAGTGTCACGTTGCAACCCAGAGCTTCAACATGTTGAACCGGTGGATCGGCGTGGTAGTCGAGCTTCCCCCATATGTAGAGGAAGTTACTGCACGTTAGAACGGTATCATGGGCCCAATCACTATTGGAAACTGTGCCAAAGTATGTCGCGTTAGAATAAGTATCGATCCGAGCGCTGGGGCCTTCCAGAGGCTCATAAATTCGGAACTCGCAAGCCTCCCCGTCAACAGTTATCTCAAGGGGGTTGTTGATGTCGTTCTTAATGTCGTAACCTAGGGTGAGATTGGTGTGAATGGCGGCTTGTTCATGGAAGCGGCAACCCATGCGGGGGCGCAAGGCAGGGAGCACAGCTGATATAGAAATAGCTGAAGTATTGAGGTGAGCATTAGACTCAGACTGATTCGAAATTGTCACAAATTGAGGAAAAGCCAGATCATTGTACGTAAAGCTTGGGAAAGTGAAGTTGCTGCCGAGGATCAATGATGATATCTCGGCGGCTGTAAAATCGATATATTGGTTCTTCACATATATGGATTGATTGGCCTGAAGCATCATTGGCGCCGCGGTAGGTAGAGGAAGTTCTTGGAAAAGAGATGCCGACAAGGTGGCGAATAAGGAAGCAAAGAGGATGGCTGTAGTTGTGGCAAGAGCCCAGGGGTTTCTCAACTTGAATTCTTTATAAATGGCAGTGGGAATAGCCATATCCAGAAGCTCGAGTTGCGTAAACCTTTCCTTCGAAACATACCCTTTCAGAGCGACGTAAGGTGCCAGCGTCCGGACTTGAAAGTCTATAGCTGAATATGCCATTGATAAAGCCCCAAAAACGACTGCTGGAAGCGTGGTCCAAGTGTAGTGTAAATAGGGATTGCTATCATCCTTGACGTCTCCAAGACCATCTTCCAGATTAGACTTGCGTAATAGCAGCTCTAGAACAACGATCAGCCCAACGACAACTGAACAGAGTGCTAAGCGCGATGCAGGGTGGAGAATGATAGGATGGTAGAATTTCGAGCTGGCTTGGGGAAAGGGGCGATGCTTCTCGCTTTGATCATTGTCTTTCATGTTTTCATTCACACAGAAATGGACTTGTCCGCTGACAACGTCGTGTCTCGGCTCTGATCTAAATGTAGATATCCTAAGCCATTGACGAAGGTGATCGTCGTCGGATGCTCCGGAATCACGCAAACGAGCTATCAAGTCGTGACTATGCCGAAAAAGCAAAATTGAAGAGAGCAATGAGCTTGGGTTGCACGGCAGAAGCCCTTCACTAGGAACAGCAAAAGAAGCAATGCCAATGAGGAGAATACAGGCAGCAGCTAGCCCTACTAGTGATTGGGCAACCGAAGCACGTATAGTGAGGCGATTCTCACTGAGCGTGGCAGAACCTAAGACATGTTCTACCGCCGGCTCCATCAGAGCTTGCTTGGAAATGACTGCAGTAATTTGACGGTAATATTCTTCGGAAACCTGATGCAGTTTGACTGAGTCGAAAAGAGTTGTGACGTTCAATCCCGACGGTAGGAAGTTTTTAAGGGCCTGGATCATGGGTGGATCCGCGTGTACTTCGACCATGGAGGCCCTTATAACAGATGCTGAGAATCGGGACGCGGCAGTTACGAATTGGGCATCCGCCAAATTCCATGCGGTGACGGACTCAAGCGTGCGACTGGGTGCACCTCGTACAGGCATTATGCTCTTCATGTCTGTGTGATTGTGGACGACTTCTACCTTGTTGATCGCGTAGCTTGGCACGCAGAGTAACTGCGTCGATCTTTGAAGCATCACGCCCGTGGTGTTTGTCGGTATGTAACGAGAGTGAGGCAGTGTCGGAACGTAGGTTAGATTTCCAAAAGCGACTAGAAGCCGCCTGCCATCGTCGCCTCCAACTGCGTCACATTGGACAGGGCTGAATCTCGCGAACAATATTGATTCACCTTCATTCAAGTCAAGTCTGTCAATAGACACCCGTTTGATATTACAGTCGGCAGATGAGATAGTGACGTTCAAGCGACCGTACGGTAGCTGAGGCTCTGATAAAGCAAGTTCGGCAGCCTCGCAATGAAGTGAAGTTCTCAGCCCGTCGGTGATCACTCGCGTCTCTAGTACATTGTTGGGTACGTCTGTTTTCAAGGACTGAAACGCGTATTCCTTAGAAATGCCTTCAGGAAACGTCAAATTGCGCTCACTTAAGCCTGTCAAAATGTAGGGGGTGATTTTGGTGGTTGATGTGGAGAGTCTGGCGTTGTTATTGACAAATTTACTTTCGAGCAGGAGTGAATACGAATCATAAGTGACGATGGTTGAATTGAGAAAGATCAAGCCGGTTGACAAGGCGATCATGACTTTAATGATGGACGATACCGCAATAGTAATGAAAACAATGAAGTCTCTATTACGAAGTGACGTGAAAATGGCAATTAGCGAGAACTGAGACACGTAGTCTAGTAACAGTGTCCGAGAGGCAGGCGCTAGGTTCTTGGATTGACGATTCTGCGAAAGGCGAACCCATGGTGCTACCAGTTTGCTCTGGTGCTCAGTGCGAGCCCTATTGGAGTATCTGAAGTTAATAATGGATATCCAAGGCAGAACTGTCTACTGAGATAGGCCGATAGTGGCGAGAGAAAGGGGGCTGATGAGAGATATCAAGTTACTGACCATATTGCAGCAAGTACTGTGAGGAAGGCTGTCGGACCGTATGTCCATAGATAATGTAGGTTAGACGTGCTACTGGCTATTCCTTTATTCTTATTAGATATAGCGAGCAGAGTTTCGACAGCGACGACGATGAGAATGAAAAGAAGAGTAAAACCACAAAGAACAGATCGTCGTAAGTAGAAGGGTCTCCATGGTAGCGAAGCCTCTTTAGAATGTGTTCTCGATGCATCGAAAGACTGGGAAACCGAGAATTCTGATTGTAGGTCCTGGGGAGGGTTGAACTGGCATTGATGGCGACTCTCGGGAAGCAGAGCCGTTTGTTGTTGTGCTTCCATTTCCATCGCTGCTAGTTCTGCCGGGCCTCTCGCTGTTCCAATCTGACAACTCGCGGAGCTCGGTAGACTCAAGACTTTGAGTAATGCGCAACATAGTCACACGGTCACAGAGAAGCACATTCATTTATATTAATTCATTACGGATCGGGATTCTCTGTGAGGTGAACATGTCACTCAGCCACCTGGGATAGCCGCCCATGCAATTCATATGCATGTTGGTTGCCCTTCCCACTTATTTTCCTAATCGAGATGGTATCGACCCAGTCTACAGGAACCTTCCCGTACCTACAGAAGCTTAAACAGCACGTAATATCCCTTACTTCCAGCGCTGTTCCTATACAATTGTCCTAACACCATGATCTTAGATGTAGATAGGTAATAGAGAGCCTCCTCAATTTTCTCTTAACTTGGTCACGTTTTTCATTCACAGCGCTTTCCACTCTACTGCCGTATTGACATGAACATTGGCACGCTCAGGTGCTGGAGGTACTGTTGGTATGACTTGCAGTAGTGTATAGATAGCGTGTAATGGGCGGCTATTCGTTAGCAATTGTAATTTGGGCGGATCGCAAGTTATTCAAACAGCCTATCCACGATAAGTATGACTACCAGCTCCATCTGGCATTCCTTACTACATACAGTTAGCGCGTTGAATGCATGGCACAGTTTTATAAATAGAGCGCTATTACTGTAGAATCTGAGAGCTCGATCACTAAGTATCTGTAGGTATTTGCGATGGAAGCGTTGAAGATCGGTTTCACAGTCTAAGTACTATAAAGTCTAACATCTAGACCACGACTAGGCGGGCGTCTACGAGATGCCATAACTGGGTAAGTCATTAGACTAGGTTTTAGGCATGTATCTCCCGAGTGTTGGTCAGATCAGATCGCTACCTACATGCATAGGCACGACTTACATACTGCAGATGCCATGCTACCTACGCTATGACGCCTCTCATCTGCCAGCTTCCTCGTTGCTCGCCTTTAACAACAAGGGAAAACCCTGGCCTGCTGCGCCAATCCCCTTTGTTCAATACAATTGAGATTGTGCTCTCATAGAGCTCTTATAGAGCGCGATTGTGAAGGTGAAGGTCAAGGTGAAGCTTGAATCTAGTTGTCCTCTGGTATATCCTCATCCTCGTCCTCGAAACCGTCAAATTCTGGAATCTCATCTGACAACGCCTCAGCCTCTGCGCTGGTAAGCGGCGTTTTGCCTTCCGAATCATTTGTAAACATGGCACCTTCGAGCCAGTCTTTTGTTCTTTTCACCCCCTTCTTCCGCCTCGAATACTGGAATTCTCTCACTCTATATGCGAAGTCGCACTCCTCTTCGACTTCCATTTCCGAACTTACAGATGCTTGGTGGCCCTTTGAAAACCCGGTGCCGGCCTCGACACCCGTGGCTGCGATAGCGACATCAGCTTCCGCTGAAGCTTTCTTTTCCACCGATTGACTGTCGCTCATGACTAGCTTCTTGCAAGTGGCTGTGCCGACGATGAGGTACAGAGACCGGGACCAGAGACCCTCTTTCACATACTGGACTACTCTGGGCGTTGCCAACGCTTGATTGATATACTCTCTCGCCGTGTCGGGCATGATGGACACTGCGCGAACACCAAGGGCATCCACTGTTGCTTCAAGCTGCCTCGTCCGATCAGCCTCAAAGCCTGCCCCGGCGCTGATGAAGGGATTGACGGGGAGCATTGCTTTCAATCGCGCCCCGGCATTCTTCGATAGCTCAGATCTTATAGTTCTTTTCACGGCCTGTGTCTGGTCCATGACCTGGTCTGGCTTAAGCGGCTCAATCCCGTTGGGGTAGTTCAGGGAAGATTCCAGATCATCAGGTCGCGTTAGAATGCTGCCAATCACCATGAGGGTTTTTGGCTTCTGGGGATAGCGATAGACGTGCCATTTCATATCACCCGCTACGTGGCCTGTTGACTTCATCTTGATGATTTATCGGACAATATAAGTTGAGTAGGAACATGAGTTAATGAAGTATCGCCCAAAATTTCACTAAAAGATGACAATCCCCGCTCACTGCGCCTATCTTCTAGTCGCACGTGATGTCACTGTGGGGATACAGTAGGAAGCGGGCTTTGCTTTGCTTCGAGCCTCACGCTTCCTCTTCATGCCGTTTTATACCCAACTCTTGACTCTAATGGGCAATTGATCCTTTTAGAGAATTGCCAGAATGGGCGAGTCGGACAGTGGGCACTTACTCGATCCACAGAGCCCAGCAAACAGAAGCCGATCACACTCAAGATCTCCATCTGGTCACAGGAGATCCCCAAATCTGGTCACATGGAGCGCAGGTGATGTTTTTCATAAGGCGACGAACTTAGGCGATGTAGATACTGTTGCTAAAACATTGAGGGCTTCTCCAGGCTGTGTAGATGCCCGAGAGCCCCGGGGGCGCACTGCTCTACACGAAGCTGCGCTCTATGGACACACGGCTGTAGCAAAGGCCCTGCTTGAGCATGGCGCCGATGTCAATGCACGAAGCTTTACGGGGTACACACCCCTAACATTTGCCGCTGAGAATGGCCATACAGAGACCATGTTGGCGCTCATTGAACGCCGCGCGGACTTGAACGCAGCATCCACAATCCACCAAATGAATCTGCGAGGACACACTCCATTGCACAGAGCTGCTTTCCGTGAAAATCTCGAGGCGGTTCAACTCCTGGCCGGCAAAGGCGCATCAATCAACGCAGTAACTGCGACTGGGATGACAGCACAACAAGTAGCCATCCAGAAGGGACCGCTCGCTATTGTGTTGGTCCTGACGGCTGCTGCTGAGGAGTCACGTACACAAGACGCCAATGGTCATGACGCTATCCAATACGCTCAGATGCTGGATGAACCACGACGCGGTCAGGTAATGGAAATCTTGGGTAAATGGGGAGACAAGTCGAGGTACAAGTCAGACCTTTTACGGTGTCAACGTAGTGGTGAGCTGTCACGATTCTTTGATATGCGAGGAAATCTGGATTTAGTCGCAATGCTGTGCTGGAGTGCTGCGAAAGGTAGAAGGGCTGTCACCGAATACGTTTTGGATCTATCGCGCTGGGGCCGCCTCGACCTAGCCAATGCTAAGGACCAGTCAGGCTGGACAGCTCTTCACCATGCCGCTTGGGGAGGCGAGCCAAATATCGCACAGAAACTCTTGGAGACTGGTGCAGTGGTCGATAGTCTTACCAAGAACAATCGCTGGACTCCTCTACTCCTAGCGGCCGAAAGGGGCCGGAGGAGAACTGTACAGGTGTTGCTTAGTCACAGTGCTGATGTACTTGCTACGACACATCATGGGATGACAGCACTGGATCTGGCATCTAAAGGAAAGCATGAGAAGACCTTAGAAGTTCTTCTAAACGAGATACAAGCTCTCAAGTCTACGAAAATGAAACAGGATACTCGGCGTTGGCGCCTAGCCATGCTTGAATTCCAGAAGGCGGAAGCAATCAGCAATAAAAAAGACGAAGAGCTATCAGAGATAGCTGAAGAAATCGCAAATACTATGCCTCCGGCTGGGGCGAAGCCTAATAACAGCTTATTCAGCGGCGCATTTGACGGGACAATGTTCTCTGCATCTCCGACCAGGTAAGTGGCCGTGAATCACGCTTTCTAGACAAAGCAGCAATACATACCTAACAATCCTAGCCCTGATCTAGTCCAGTCAAGGACCTACCACCAGCTTATCAATACTTGGGACGAATTTTTCGAATTCCATGAAAAGGATAGGAGAGTGAAAATTGCGATTCTGGACACAGGTTTTGATTCTAAACATCGTGACTGGGACAACCCGCGGGCACTTAGGTTCAAGAATAACCAACCAGAAAGCGACCCCCGTGATGTGAAGCAGCGGGATAGGATCAAAGAGTTCCGAGATTTCTGCGGAAGCGTTGATGGCCAGGAGAGTGATGGTGTGGATGTGGATGGCCACGGTACACAGGTAACCGGAATCATATTACGTCTCGCCCCAAGAGCCGACGTATACGTCGCCAGAATATGCGAAGGTGACAGGAACCGTGGATTACCGGCACACCTTCAAACCGTGGGACTGAGTACGAACGGCACTAAACCTCAGCCAGCTGCAGTAGCTGCCGTAAGTACACACAACTTGAGCGTATACTAGTAGAAAAGCGCGACTAACGTGAAACAGGCAATAGACTGGGCCATCGAAAAAAACGTCGACATAATAAACATGTCGTTTGGCTTTAGTCGTCCCCCAGTAATAGTAAAGCGAGCCTTAGAACGTGCTAAAGGCAAGATACTCGTTTTCGCAGCAATGTCGAACGATGGCAACAACAGTCCAACCGGTGCCGCGTGGCCGGCGAGGGACCTTGATTATGCCATCGGCATCCACTCCTGCAAAGAAGGCGGCCGGAAAACCTCAGACTTCACCCCGCCTCATGTCCCCGCGACACATAACCTCATGGTGGTAGGTGAAGGCATCATCACACACTGGCCGGAGGCCAAGGGAGGCGGTTTCCGTCTAGATGACGGCACGTCCTTTTCAACGCCTGTAGCAGCGGCCATGGCGGCGCTCGTGCTGGCCTTCTGGTATCAGCGTCGAGGCAGGAATGAACGGATGGAGGTGGAGAATCTCGTCGATTTAGAGGATCTGCGGCGGAATAAGGTAATGTCTTCGCTCATGATGCAAAACATGGGGACAAAAGGTGAGAATGTGAACTTCTCGTATATAAGGCCACAGTTGCTGTGGATGAACTATAACCCGCTTTCAGAAGACCAGCTCCAGCCAGAGTATAAGAGGCGGCATGCTTGGAATGTCATACAAGATGCGCTTAGCCGGCTTTAATCGTTCATATTCGACTGAACATATTGAGTCGTATATATACCTAGGTCATATATGTCGTGATGCCAGTAGGGCCACCACGTTCGCAAGGCTTCGTCTTTGCTAAGTTATCACAGTATGTGGTTGATGTATAGGGTTATATCAGCAGCTACTCTAGGGAGCCTCGTAATACCACCTTAAGGCAGCTAGCTAGCTATGATACTGATATAATAGCACTTTACAATAAGTTTAACGATTCAAAGAAGGGCTTCGCCCACTTTGCGAGATAAAATATTGCATTTGTCTTTGTGGACTTTGATGGTGAGTGCCTATTAGAGGCGATGGTGAAGGGACTATGGATCCGCAATGAATTGAAGTCATTTAGTTTATCTCTGAGAGTACGTGACTGATACCATAACAAGAAGCTTTAATGCCTTTACTCTCCTAAATGCGGTACTCCCCGTTGTATTCTTTCCACATGTATGTTTGTTACTCTTGGCGCAGCTAAGTTCAATTCTTTGAATTACCGAGCCAATGAAAACGACTTCGACCGCAGCAAATCTAATCCGGAGATTAGTTATAATTCGTATAGCATGGGGATCTGTCGTTACCGCTGGTCGCCAATTTTATGTGAACAATTCTCGCCGGTCGAAATGCTGAGTCTATTTCTCAATTGAAGATTCTTCTTTATACATTCATCTTTCTCTTCTTTACTATTAGGTATGTGTTGCATCATACAAGGCTAATTCGCATGTGTGCAAATAATAGCCTTTCAAGTGTTGTGATGCATGACAAGGTTGGTTCATGTAATCGAGCACCTATCGCCCTCCAGTTCGCACGCTTCATTGGTGCCATGTCTGATAACGTAACTCTATAGCTAAATATTTAAGAAATTACAGTTCTTGGCCGGTAACTGGAATAAGGGTATCAATAGTTTTTTATTCTGAGTCATTTATACGACATCATTGCTTTCTATCTCTCCTAAAGCCCAAGCTACCATTCAGCTAAGTTATTGGCTTATAAATAGGAAGTAGATCTTTAGGAGTTTTCTGCAGAGCACTACCCATAAACTTCTGAATATAGTTAAGAATACCAGTCCAAAGAACGAAGCCAAAGATGTTGTTGCGTAGCCATATCCCCCAAGCCGTTTGCGGAGCCATAACAGTCGTGACAAATCGTGGCATCTGCCCAAAGTCGTTGATGAGTGGCCTCATACGTTGCTCGTAGGCTTGTAGCCCGGCTCTAATATCGTTCTTGTGCTCGCTGATCTCACCCGCTAGAACATAAGCGCCGGCCATTGCAAGACTTGTACCAACTCCAGTAAGACCGCTGGCGTAGCCCGCATCACCAACCATGACGAATCGGCCTTTCTGTAAGATAGGGGCCTTAACTTGGCAGATCTCGCTGGCATAGAGATCATCGGATTTCATCAGGCCCCCGAGAATTTCCGCGTCCTTCCAACCAACATTTTCATACCTCCGAGCGACGAATTCTTTGAGCGCTTGATCTCCCTGCTTCAGAGCCCCGCGAAATTGCAACATGGCGTCATGCTCACTCTTCGGGTAAGCTGACATCATGAAGACTCGATTAGCACCCGCATCAGGTGCTACGCCTATCATGCGACCGCCTGGCGCATTATATCCCAACCCGATTTTCTTGCCTTGTAGTAAATCTTGTGGCATGCGGAAATAGGCGCTCCAGCAGTTCGTCGAGACTACGTGGTCCCGGACGCCGCATCCGAGGCCAAGGGCGCGAGTCCGTGATGTTGTGCCATCACAGGCCACAACCAAATCATAATCCGACGAGGGAAATCCATTGGCGAATTCGACTGTAATGGGTCCGTCACCAGACGGTTGCTGCATTGTCGTGACTTGTTCGCCAAACACGTATTGGACGTTTTCGTTGTCCTTAGTCAAGTCGACAATTATTCTCGACAAGTCGCCTCGCAAGATCTCGTATTCTGAGATCAGTGTCTGTTGATCGGGGTTTCCCGTAGGCTTCAGGGTTCCGTAGGGCCTGCCGTCGCTGCGGATTAAGCTTAAGCCATCTATGTCGTATTTCTTGGCTTTCACCGCAGCCTCCATTCCGGGTATCATGCGCATCACCTCAAGACCAATTGTGCGTATGTCTATGTTCTGACCTCCTGTCCGTAGAGAGGGAAACCGTTCGACGACTGTGACCTTTGCCCCTGCTTTGGCTAGCCAGTACGCTGTCATGGGACCCGCTATAGATGCACCAGAGACGAGGACGTTTAATCCAGCCATGGCCGCTCAAAGGTGTGAAAGAAATTTGAATTTATGACTTTGTACAAGAAGGTGTTATAGGACATTAAACTTCAAATCCCCATATCTATGGGATGACAGCCTGCTATATAACGTCCAAATTTTTTTCGTTCAGTAATATGGCTTCCGTAGTAACTGGCTCAAGCGGGTTGCGCAGCGGGCCGCGGACTTTTTGAGGGGCCCGAGAAGTCCATATTCTACGCTACTGCATAGTGCACGATCGGTTGCGACCGGTCAGTCATTATGCCACAACGGCGCTGCTCATTTAAAGGTTCGCAAAGCCGCTAGCCCAAGATGACTGATCGTGGCATCCCTCATTTGGCTATTCAACGCCCCGACGGGTGCTGTGTACTAATTAGCATATTGCATCTAGAAGTCTACGTCACTATCTCCCGAAACCAATGATTGAAGAGCTACATAATAGGGTTAATATATTCGGTCAAGAAGCCGAGTCCGAAGATGGAATTGTTCTTACATATTACATCAGAAGTGGCAATCAAAGTTGAGCTGGGAGCACTCTGAGTCTACATCGCATAGGCTATTGCATCATGTAGCATACACATTACCTTAGACGGCGTGTTTAGTGAAAGAGCCATATATGTTCTTCTTGAAGTTAGAACATTAGAGTGTTGATGAAGGATGTGTTTCTCTAGTGAAGCAGCCTGCTTCTTAGCTGGTTCTCGCCGTGAACATATCATATCATTGATTGACATATTTTAAACATTTACCAGTTCGCTATGCCCATCAATAATAATGGAAGCAGGGTTTAGGCCGTAATATGAGGGCGATTAACTGTTAGATTCTTAGTGAAATACGCGACAGTGATATGCATACGATAAGATTTCCCACTACGGTCTATCTATAACGATGTGATATGTAGCCTTTGTTGGGATAAGCGAACTTGCGCACTGTAGCTACTAGTTGTATCAACTCGCGTCAACTTGCAATCCACCAACCGAGTTTCAACCACTCTAGTTTAGTTATCTATTTCACGCATCTCTGCTCAGCTCTGATATTTGTCGCTCCCAAGCGTAGCAAAGGGATATAGTAGCGGGGTTCTGCCAATGCCCTAACTTCTCATTCACCAACAACACAAAATTTACGGACGTTACGCATCATTGATCCGCGTAAAGATGTCCACACGGTAGTATGCGTGGTGTCTATTGCTGGCGATTTTTCTATCATATATAGTTACAAATACGACTAGAGAATGCAAAGCCACCTCGCCATATCCCTAGGCACGAAAAGGAGCAGAATGATATCAGTATTATGTAGATAATACGCATTTCGTACCTCTGCAAATACTAATTATCGGTCGCGCTTCCCAGATAGGACACTTTGTATAATCCAAGTTCCACAATTAAGCGCCATATCTCAGCTGTATAGCCCGCATTCGGGGGTTCAACAGTTGAAATAGTACAGTGTGAGTAGTACTGTAGATGAGGAATCATATGTATATTGCATTAAGGAACTAAGTCTAGGTACTATAGGTTAGGGTGGTACATCTGTTTATATAATAAAGTATGTGTAGGTTAAAGTACCAGCTACCAGGATTATCCATCCTTGCCTTCCTAATTCCAATATTCCCATTCGAACCATATATACTTTTAAAGCTATTATAAGTTTTATTTTATAACTATTCCTTATTATATATAAAATCGTATATAGTTTTTAAAGTATATGTCTTCCTTTCCTTAATAGGGTAGGTTCTTAAATTTAACCTATTTAAATAACTTTAATAGCGTTTTTGGAAGATATTTATCTTTACCTCCCTTGCTTAAATCTATATTATATTAAACCCTTATCATAATTATCTTTTATTTAATTTTAAAATATTTAATAAATATTTATTATTTTTTAAAAAGTATTCTTTTTTATCGTTTTAACTTAAATAAAGCGGATAATAAATTATAATTTTAAATTAAAATATATTTTCCTTTTATTCCCTTTAACTTAATAATAGCAATAAAAAAAACGTACTATTATTTATTTACCTATTAATTTTCTATAATAGGCCTATTTAAAATATTAAATATTATAATTTTAAAGTTATTTTTATTAATATTTAATACCTTTATAAAATATTTAAAAATATTTTTACTATTTATATTTAATATATAATTAAATTAATTTACTTAATTTTATTTATTATAAAAGGAAATAATTTATAAATAAATATATAGTAGTTTTTTTTACCTTTAACGAAGTTTAAAGTAGCCTAATATTAAAAGTAATTCTTTTTATAGTTAAAATTATTATAGGAATATTTTAATATTTATTTTAAATATTTTTAAATTTAATAATAAATTTTTAAAGTTTATTAAAAACTTAGGTAATTTAAATAAAGAAAAGTTTAATAATTTAAATAAGCTTAATAATTAAAATTAAAGTAGCTTTAATAATTTTTATAATTATATTATTAATATTTTTAAAAATTTTAATATATTAAATATATAAATAAAATTATTTAAATATATTTTTTTTATAATCTTTATTCCTATATATTCTTTTTAAGGTAAAGATTTTAATGTTAATTATTTTACCCCTTTAAAGCATTTTCCTATAAAGTAACCTATTTAATTGCTTTATAAATAATAATATTAATTAATTTATAAATAAATAAAGAACTTAATAATATTAATATTTAAAGTATAATTTAATTAAATACTAATTAAATAAAGCATTAAAATATTTTAAATCCTTTAAAATAGGGCGTTTTAAAAGATAAAAGTCCTATTAAAATAAATTATATAAGTTTTAAAAAAGGTATATATTTATAAAGCTAAAGTTAAAGGTATTTATTTTATTTTAAGTTTTTTTAATATATATAATTAAAGTTTTAACTTATTATAGGGTTTTTAATTAATAAGGGGTAAAATTTAATAATTTTCCTATTTGCTTTATAGTTAAAAACCTAATGCATTTTAAAAGGTAATAAATTTATCCCTTAAGAATAGTTTAATTAAACCGTTAATTATTTATTTAAATATATAAATTTATTAAAATTCGATATTTCCTTTTTAAAAAGCTTCCTTATAAAAGGTTTATTAAATAAGGATATACTTTATTTTATTATAAAATTAAGGGTTTTTTATTATAGTTATAACCTTTTAATTATTTTTATAAATAATAATAGCTATTATTTATTTTTTATAAATATTTAGCTTTAAAAATAAACGTTTTAATTATATTACTTCTTTTATAGCTTATATTTAACTTATTAATTTTAATTTATATAAAAATAGCGTTATACTTTATTACCTTTTTAAACTTTAATTAATTATATTATTATTAATATTAAAAATATACTTTATAATTAACCGCTTAATTTATATATAGCTAGCCTAATTAATATTAATTTAACTTATTAAATCCTATAGTTTATTTTAATAATATAGCTTATAATTAATCGTTTTATAAAAGTATTATAGGATTTATTAAATAGCTTTATTATATATTAAAGTAGGATTTTTTATATATTTATTTAAATATAAAACAATATATATAATATTAGGTTAAATATTAAGTATAATATATATTAAATAATTAATAGCTTTTATATATTATTATATATTTTTCTTTAATACTTTATAATTATTTATTAGTTTAAGAATTTTATTAATATTTATAAATATAATAATAATATATACCTTTTATTAACTTAATTCCTTAATAATCTTTTTTAAATAGGCTTTTTAGCTTAATTTAATACTTTTATTTTTCCTATTTTATATAATAGCTATATTTAGGTAAAAAAAATATAGTTTTAAGTGTTATATTTTAAATTTATTAAATAAAGCTTTTTTAATTTTAATAATCTTTTCCTTTAAAGGGCTAACTATTAATAGATTATTTATATAAATAGTAATATAAATATATCCTTTTATAAAAATGCTAATATTAAAATCTAATAATTTAAAGTTAAAGGTTTTTAAAAATATAGTTAAAGTTTAATATTAAACTTAAAATATTTACTTTAAATTATATAATACTTTATTTAATTTATAAACTTTATTAATTTTATCTTTAAATTTAAATAGCTATTAAATATAAATGTTTTCTTTTACTTTATTATAAAAAAAAGCTATTTTTATATTTATTTATTTAATTTCTAAATTAAAGGCTATAGCAATAGTAAAAATAGCTTTATAGCTTATTAATTTTATTATAAATATAAACGTTTTATTATAATCTTTTTTAAATATTTATTTAAAGCTGTATATAATTTATTATACTTTATATTTAATAATTTTACTATTTAAACCTTGTTTAATTTTATATATCTATTTTCCATTTATTAAAGATCTTTTAATTAATAATTTATAAAATTTCCAAATTTAATTATTAATTAAAGATTAATATTTTACTTTTATAGCTTTATATTATTTAAACTATTTAATATTTTCCTTTACTTATTTATAACTTTTTAATTCTATTTTTACTATTAAAAAATAAATAATAAAGCTATAATAATAAGTTTAAAAAAAGGTAACGAAGCTTATAAATTATAATAAAGTTAATTAAAAGCTTATATTTAAAGCTATAAATTATAATAGTTATTTAGAATTTTTTAATTGGATTTTTTAATTTAAAATTTAATAGTTTAAGGTATAGTATAAGGGAATACTATTTTTTATCTTTTATAAATTTATCTTTTAATTTAAAACCTAATAATACTTTAGTATATATTAATAATATATAAATATTTAAAGGTTAAGTTAGAAATAAATTAAAGGGAAATCCTTTTACTTCTTTTTTAACTATTTTATATCTTTTTTAATAACTTAGTAATAATAATATTTTTTACCTTTTTTTTACTTTTTTAGCTATAGCTATAGTAATTTTTTTAATATTCTTTATTAAAACGTATAGGTATTTTTTTATAAAAATTATATCATAAATATTTATAATTAAATAATTATTTAAACGAAGAACTTTTTTAATCGTAATACTTTTTCCTTTATATTTTAATATAAAGTAATTTATTATTTTATTTTTAAATATACTTTATTTTATTTATAATTTATATTTACCTTTTACTTTAAAGGTTATTATTTTATATATATTAGGTTTTTTTTTATATTAATTTTTATAGGATATTATATTTAATTTTTTAAATCTCCTTTTATTTTAAATAAAAGCTACAATTTTAATAAAAATGGGCTAATATTTTAAAGGTATTTCCTTTTCTTTAATAATAGTTAATAATAATCTTATTAAATCCTTTAAGGTATATATAGTTTATTTAGATTTTTTATTTTATTAATATTAATTTATTATTATATAATAAATAATAATACCTTTTAATATATAATAATTAATAAAATTACCATTTATATAAAAGTTTAATTTATTTAAAGTAATTATTTTATATTTTCTTTTAAACCTTTTCTACTTTTATAAAAAGTTTTTAAATTTTATAAATTAATTGTTTAATTTAAATAATATTAAAACTTAAACTATTCCTATAAAGTTATAAATAATAGTTAACCACCCTATTAAGCTATTATAGCTTTATAATATATTTATAAATATATTAACTTTATTAAAATAAAGTAATTTAATAAGGTAAATTCCCTTTAATAGCTTCCTTTAATAAAGTAAAGCTTATATTTTACTATTTATATAAACTTTATAAAAGTAATATTTAATTTAAGGAATAAATCCTTATATTATTTTTATTCATTTTTTAATTTTTTTATTATTTATATATTTAAATTATTTATATTATACTTTTAAGATAAAATTAATAAAATATATATAAAAAGTAATATTAAAAGTAACTATTTAAAGGTTTTTATTTAATTAATTAACTATATATAGTTTTTTAAATTCCCTTATAGTTATAAAGGTATATTCTTTTATTATTATTTATACCTTATTTTAATAGAATAAAAATTTAGCTTCTTTTTTTATTAATTAAGCAATAAAAACTAAGTTAATACTTATTTTAAAGCAATAAATAATATTATAAATAATAACTATTTTAATTTATTTATTAATAATTATAGGGAACTTTATAATTCCTATTTATTTAAGGGTTATTATTATATCTTTTATTTTATAAATAAGTAGTTTATTATAAAAATAAGTTTTAATAAATAATATTTTATTATTAAAGTTTATTTAACTATAATTATTATTAAAAATAATATAGTTAAATATTTACTTTATAAATTCTTTTACCTTTAATTTTAATAGATTTAAAAAGTTAATTTTTAATAGGGCCTTTTTAAAATTTAATTTTAATAAAATTATTACTATTAATGTTTAAAGTATAATGTTAATTAATATTAATATTTTTCTAAGTTAATCTTCTTTAAGTTAAGCTTATTTAAGTTAAGTTTATTTAAGGTATAATTCCTTTATTTATTTAAAATTATTAAATATTTAATTTAAGATGCTTAGCTTTCAACTTAATAATTCTTTTATTAGTTTAGTATTATTTTTAATAGTAAGGAATATTAAATTTAAAGGCTAAATTAGTAATAATAAATTAGTTATAGCAAGTATAATAACGTTAATGTTGTTGTTAGTAATTAGGTTATTATTATTATTATTGTTTTCATTTAGCTTAAATCTTTTATTTCCTTTATTATTATTCTACCATTTTGGAACCTTTTTTAAGTATTTAAAAAAGTATTTATTGTTATTGTAGTTAATATTCTTTCTATTAATAGTAATATAATAATAATATCCTACCTTAAGTACCTTTTATTTCTTTTAACAATTGTTTTAATTATTCCCTTTATTATTATTTTTATTTTAATTATATTGTTAAAAAAAAAGGGAAGCATTAATAAAATTTTAAATAGCTATCTTTTTTATTTATTCTTCTTATAATACCTTTATTAAAGTTAATTAAAAAGTAGCTTTTTTTATTATTTTTTTACTTAATACCTTTTAAATAGTAATAATATAGTTTATTTTAAGAAAGGTTAAAATAAATATTAAATATTTATTATTAAAGCTAAATAAAAACTTTATAAAAAAAAAGGCTTATTTAAAGTATAAATTTCTATATTTAATTCTTTAAAATCTAATCTTATTAACCTTAACTTAATTATAAAGGTTAAAACTAATCCTTTTATAGCTAATAAAGTAGTTTACTATTTATTTAATAGGTTTTAAAAAGTTAAACTATTAATTAATTTAAATTTCTCTTTAATTAGATTTTAAATATTTATTATAATAATCTTTATATCTATATCCTTTTTCTATATTTTATAATTTAAAATAACTTTAAGTACTTTTTTTTATTATAGCTTTAAATATAGCTTAATACTTTTTATTATATAATCCTTTAATTTATTTAAGCTTTATATAAAGTAGTTCCAATTAATATATTTTTAATTTTAATAGGTTATTTTTCCTTAGCTTTTTTAAACAAATAGTTAGCATATTTTATTATATAAATATAATTAATTATCTTTTTTTTAAATTTAAAATATTTAAATAAGGATTTAAATATTATAATTTAATTAAAAGATAAAGAGTTAGTTTTAATTTCTTTATTTATTTTAATTTATTTTAAAAATTAATTAATATAAAGTATTATTATTTAAAGTATTATTTTTTAAAATAGATAGATTTAATATAAGTTTGTTAAAATTGTTATTATTTAAAATATTAATATATTTAAATATTATTTATTTTAAAAATAATAAAGATATTTTTAATAATAGGAACTTAATAATAACTTTAAATTTAAATAAATTAATTTTATTAATATTATTAAATATAGAAATTAATAATACTTTTTTAAATAAAGAGAATAATAGAAGTTATAGTAATAAAATAAATAATAATAATATTTATAGTTAATAATTATAATTAATAAGGTTTTTATAAAAGAGTTTTAATTATTATTTATTTTTAAATTTTTATATAAAAAAGGGAAAGTTCTTTTTATTTAAAAAATAATAATAAATAAATAAAATAAGTAGTTAAGTTCTAAGGTTATATTTAATTATGGATTTTTAAATCTTTATAAATAAATTTAGCTTAGCCTTTAAATGTTAGTTTATTTTAAATCCTAAGGTTAATATTATCTTTTTATTATTTTAATCATTTTTATTCCATCCAATTTTTAATTATTAAGGTAATAAATAATAGTATTTTAATTTCTTTTTAATAGTTTATATTTTATAGCGTATTATTTATTACTTTAAGGCGTTTTCTTTTAGATAAAAGTAATAATAACTATTAATAATAAAGGTAAAATTTTAATATTTTCGTTAATATATTAGGAGGAGGTATAGTTATTTTGATTTCTGTTATTTTAATAAGTGTTGTATTTTTGGTAGGTACGTTTATATATTAAGGTGTGCAGTAGGGGGTACGCTATTAGGGTACAGTATTCCTATTATTATAGTATTTTTAGCATTTTTTTACCCTTGTAGCTTAATGAAAAGAGCAGTAGTTGTTTGCTATAAATAAAGATATTTTTAATTTTAATATAATATACTTATAATTGAAATAGATTAAATAAGGTAAAATGTTAAAAGTTATTAAGGTTATAAACTTCTGGGCTTATAACTAATTAAAATAATACAGTATAAGTAATACTGTAGATGAGGAATTATATATATATTGCATTAAGGAACTAAGTTTAGGTATTATAGGTTAGGGTGGTATATCTGTTTATATAGTAGAATATGTGTGGGTCGAAGTACCAGCCACCAGGATTATCCATCCCTGCCTTCCTAATTCCAATATCAACTATCTACTGTAGATGCAATGGAAAGAATCTAGGGAAATTTTGTTGACATTTGAATGAGACAACATTGGCATGGTAACAGCAATTGAGTGGTAAGTGATGGACAAAATTGTTTATCATGGGCTTTCTGTCGTTGAATATATCTTTTCGGCGTTTTGTAATAAATCAGCTAGATTTAGAGGATCACATAAACCGCGGAGGCTGCAGCCGTAGGAACCTTCAAGTTACATTGATTACACTAAGCCTTGGGCAGCGAGTCGAACCTTCGCGGATGACGTTAGAGGGGATAGCTCGGGGCTTGGGGACTAACCCGTTCCAAGACCCCAAAGTCCCGGGATTTTGATAGGTTCGGCAATATAAAGAGGATTCTTTCGTGGTCATGTCAGGTGGGTTACTGTTTGGACAGGGGAGAGCTGCGCATATGGTCAGCACATTGTGGCTGAATATAATATGATTAGCTTACGCGGGGCATGCCCAAGAAAACAATAACCCTAATTACATACACTTTTACTCCAGGCCGATATCCGTACCCAGCAATTTACTTTGGGCACTATTCATCCATGGCTACCGCATCCGCCCATGTTCAAGAGGATGCGGTGCCGCAGCAATGTCAAATCGGGCCCAAGCACCCCGAACTGAAAGATTTAGTTGGAGCTGTTTTCGATCAAAAATTCAAGATCGGACAGTTTATCCATGAAGAATATCACTTTCTTGCATTCTCTGTAGAGTCCGTTCCGACTCCAGAAATTGAGTGTGGTTTGAATAAAGATCAGAATATGTGTAACTTCCAGGCACGAGTTTACGATTTCAATAATCTATCGCCGAAAATTAAGGCATATAGGTCACGCAACCTAAAACGAATAGCCAAGCGCACCATTGTCTCTGAGAATTGGCGTAACAGGGTGGTTGTCATATATAGATGTGGTCCGGTGGAAGAATTGTTGGGCAAGGAACCCGCAGACCCGTCGGCCATACAGATTCAGAGCGCATCGCAAACGCCAAATCTCCAACATACCGAAACACGGAAAGCTCCAAAGCCTAAATCAAACTATAAGCGCGAGTCCGATCGTCTGCGGCAACGTGATAGGCGGAGAGCAATGAGACGGCGACATCACACAATCAGTGAGTTTGATACAGAACCTGACATATATGGTGATGTCCACTCCAAGATATTCAAAGCAAACAAAGCCATTCAAACACGAAAAGAAGATCTGGACGGAGCAACATTGTACATGCTGGAAAACATGCATCTAAATTCAAATCCGCATCCAGTTATACTTGCATTATTACCTCCTAGTTTACACCAGGCGACGAGGGAGTATCTCCAGGCTCGTCGGTCGGAGATTCATTTTGAGAATGACTACGAAAAGTCCGAGTACGTTGAGATCAAAGAAAGGGAGCTAGTAGAGATACGACGGTTAAACAAGAAAGTCACGAGTCTCATACAAGAAGTCAATAACAAACTAGAGGTGCTGATGCAACAGAAGAAGTTATACCACAATGGCACGAGAGCATGGAGACAGCTGGAAAATACAATAGGGCAGCAGTTCCAATGGTACATGGTACTTCTAGCCGCGGAAACGCAACTACCCGCTTTCGCAGAGGAAGGAAGAAAACAAATTAGTATTTTCAGGAAGGAAACTCAACGGTTTCCTCAGATGAGAGAAGAAACCAAGAATTTGAGCTATCGTCAATGGATTCGACACATAATGCCTGGCTCGCAAGCATACGCTTGGCTGCATTTACGCCTCTGATGAGCCTGATTTCTCTGGGGATTGGGGCACATTTGGGAGCATCCCAGTTTAGGGGGGGGTCAAAGTCCGATTGAGAAATACATTCATTATGAGTGCCTGACTTGGTGGATTGACGTCCTCTGAATTGAGGATTCTTGGGGAAACAGATGGGTGCTGCGATGTACAAAGTTGGGCTTTCGTTTTCCCTATTCTCCAGATCCAATATTCGTAATAGTACTTTGTGTTTTTTGTTTTGCAGCAAAGCTATGGCACATTGGTGTTTTTGAATTCATCTTTCCTGTTTTTCTATAACCTATCGCGTTCCATGGATCATCCAGGTCCTGCCCAAGCCATTCAAGCATTTGATAGCTCATTGTGTCACTACTGGGAAGTTTGTATGTGTCTGCTTACATTGTCAGCTTGGCCTAGGTACATTGGTATACAGATGGGATGCGAATAGTACCATCTTTCTTTGCATTCTCTACCTTGGAGCTTGAAGTTGGCATCTTGAAGCGCGAGCGAGATCTTCGAACAGAGGTTGGCCCAAAGCGGATGTAGGATTTGACTGAGTTTCTTAGGATAAAGTTGAGAATCTCAGCTGAAGCTTCTTGGTCATTGATGCATCTTTAATATTCATCCATAGCAACGGGGTTCTCTAAGAAGGTGTAATTGGACGCACGTAGTGTCGTCCTTCATGGCGGCTAGAGTTTTGGGCCATTTTCTTGATTGGATGTTTAGAAGATCAAGGCGATTCACGCATCTCGTTGCTGAGGCACAAGAAGAAAGAACACGATGCATTGAGCATCCTTCTCTATCATCCAATAAATTAAATGGCCTGCAAGTTCTCAAGCGAATTCATAATCATCCCAAGGGACAGAGAGCAGTTCACTGCACACATCTTAGTCTAGCCTTCACCGATTACGCAACTGCGCCCCATACTACCTGGGTTGCTATTACTTCGTTGATTCTATATATACCTGGCGAATGAGAAAATAGGCCTGAGAGATTGAGCCTGGGGAAGAGAAATTGAGCCAATCAAAAAAAAGGCCCTCCGAAGCCATGCTCACTTGAGCTGAAACCCTGGTCTTTCGCCTGAAAGACAGGCCCCACCTTTGGCGGGAGTTGAGTTAGGTTAGGTATATGTTGATACTTTTATTCTTAAAGCCAGTTTTCGAGCTCTTTCTTCTCAGGGTCAATCGCCGTTTGGTATACGGATCGTTCGGTATCGCTTGCCCTTGGTGGTGACCGGCTACTAGAAGTCAAATATTGCCGTTTAATGCTCTGAAAACCTATTCCGTAAGTTCAAACAGAGTCCAGTCGTCCTTCGTCGCACGTCATTGCTGGGTCCTTGTGCCCCGCGGACGAACAGATTTTGCAAGAAGTCATCCTAGTACAGGCACATTGTTTTGAGTGGGATGCTAACGAACACCCAGCTCCCCCCAAATTTGTTGTAAGACCATTCTGGTCCATTGATTCCTTCCTTCGTTTGGATCAGGGAGCGCCGGTGTAGTGAACCGGCGCTCCTCCCATTCGAAGCCACAACAATGATCACCATTTAGAACAAGAGAAGTCCGAGGAGGACACCTTTTACTATTTCGATTTTAAAAAGTACTATGATACATCCGAAGAAGGCATTGTCCCTGAGACTTCCAAACTGCACGCTGGTTTGCGCGTGAAAACGCCTGCCACCGTCGATCGCGTAGTTCAGCAAGATGCCCTTAACGGACACGGCCCATCTCAGATATTGTTAACTCCAATAGTTGCAACCCTTCATAACTCCGACACGACGCCATCTTCAGAGAACTCCAGGTTTCCCGTCGGTCAAGACTTGTCCCTATTACCTGGTGGTCGCATGTCCTTATTCCAAACACCACCTGAGTCTGCGTGTAGCCCCCGTTCCAGCATCTCTCAAGCCTCGTTAGCACAGCGAACAGGCATTTATATCTGTGAAATATGCTGGGAGCACCAGTCTAGCACCAAGGAACTTGTGTAAGGCGTTATCAGAAGCTCGGGCAACGTGCCATGCTAACGGAGCACGTATTAGTGACCACCTTGTGTCAAGGCATTCCAGCATCACGCAAAGGGCGGGCTCCTATCACTGCGGACGGTCAACCTGTCGTAAAACTGTCAAGTCACTTAAGGACTTCGAACGCCATTTGATAAGCATGCATGACGATTGTAATGCACCATGGCACTGTCGCTGCGGTTATACTTCTCGAAGAAAGGACCGTTTCCGAAAGCACTTGGACGAGAATAAGTGCCGAGAAGCCTCGCCCTACACGTACGCGTGCTCGTGTGGGAGCTTTGCAATTGACAGTCGTCACGACGCGGCGTCTGCCATTTTTAAAGCCCATTTTGATCCATGCGGGAGAAGGCGGAGAGGACGGCCGAAGAAGAGTTAAAAGGTTCGCAACATCGGAGAGGACGGATTTGTGAGAAATCAATCATTATCAGTATGGCTATGAAGGCATGGTAACCGGTGCGGGTTATCATCCGATCAAAGATTCCTGCCTCGTATCGACACCATCCCGTACTAGATTTTTCTATGACGAGCTTCATAGCGTGGGCCTGTATCATCAGCTTACTACAGTCGTTTGGTAAGAGTTTGAATTCCTCGGGTATATCCTGTGAAATTTCGGGTGATCATCCCGGTCGATTGCTCTGGAAATCTGAATTCGCCTGTTGGACATCGGCCGTGAAGGTCCAGGCAAGGCCGCGCCGACAATCGCCACGACAAAACCTGTGCGCATGGCTATGCTCACCAAGGCTTCTTTCTTTTGTTGAAGATTGACATTGTCACCGGATACAACGGAGACAATTAGTGTTGAAGTTGGCGTTTTGGTTTGTTTTGTTTTCTCTGCTTTCATTTCTTTTCCCAGATACTCCGTATATACCGTCGTTTCTATCCGGGAACATGGAGGCTTCTGGTGTCGTCATTTGGTGCGTTTGAAAGGTAATTCCCTTCCAGAATCCTCGTGTATACCGTTGTTTCTATCCGGGAACGCGGAGGCTTCTGGTTTCCTTAAAATGTATTTCATTCCAAGGATTTCTTCTTTTTACTTCTTCCTTTTTCTTATTTCCCCTGTCTTGCTTGACATAAAACTGACAAAAAAAGAGAAAGCAAAAAAGAGAAAAAAAAAAGGCAGAAGAATAATTTGGAGATGGAGTTGCAATGTCAATCGGCGTCGTCGCAGCTCCTGTTCCATTAGAGTTCTTATTTTATATCGCCGGTTCTATCCGAGCACAGCCTGCCACATGAAATGATGTTATGATGTTATGATTTTCTAGTTAGCTATTGTCTAGGCTCTCTATAATTCCAGAACAGGTTTCTTGGCAATTATTTATAATGTGTCAGACACTACTAACGATCCATTGGAGTGCAGTGTCAAGTTCCGTTTCGGTATCCTCATGCATGAATACATCTTGTAGATCTTGGGCAATTGACGCTTCATTGGTATAGTTGAAGGGCTCTTGTCGCGCAAATATCTTACCGAATTTCAGCAAACCCGAATAAGGGATCACTAGAGGCCCATACTACCAGTAAGACAGGAAGCTCATAGAAATATCAGAAGACGTGAGTGAGAATTGGCACAGAAAGCTCAATGGCTATCTGCTAAAATTATTCCTAATGTTTCCGATTCTGAGTATGAGATCTACTGAAGCAATAGAAATGAAAAATTTATCGTTGCTGGCTATCAAGTTACACTGCTTTGGGTGATATATGTCTATTCAGGCCAGATACCAAGTCAAGTTAGAAGCTATAGATATGACAGATTAATTATACCATATATTGGTCTGAGAATGGGCAAACTTGAAGCAAGAGTGTTTCAACCCACTTCTCTTAGATCGTGTTGATCACACGCCAACAAAAGATTCCTCTGGAGTATGTCTAAATCTCTTCTACTAGCTCCATGATAACTGGGAAGGTCCCATCTCCTTCCTTGAGAGTGTAGTTTGAGTAGGGGTTATCGGGAACACGCCACTGCATAGCCTGCGCGTCGGCAGTGCTGGTAGGAGGGTGCTGAATCCACCACGTGAAGATTTGTGTAGAGATAACCCCTCCAGTGTATCCCGCAGGATAGATGGGAACGTCTCCTTCCTATATACCACCAGATTCAGTTAGGGTGATCACCGGATGCAATGAAAGCAAATGTCAGTCAAACGATGTGGTAGGGGTCTTACTGGTCCATCGACAAGATCGTAACCCCATCCTTCTTCTTGGCATGTCCACCTGCCGTCCGGGCCAAAACCGCCGTTAGGTAGACGATAGTCAGTACCACAGATGTAGTTGTTCTTGACTGTCCTTATAACTGAGGTAAAGTAGTCCTCAAGCTCGCCAGTCGCTGGAATCCAGTTGAATGTAGCACAGTTCTCCTCGGAAACAGGAACAACAAGGCCATCCTCATTCAGACACCCGACGGTTTCGTCTGGGAGGTCCCTCGGGTAGTTTTGTCTCCAGTATGTGCAGCCAGGGCGTAGAATGATCTTGCGACCACTGGCACCGAAATACGGGTCAATATTGACGTACCCCGGATTTCCGTACTCATCCCTGGGGTCATCCCAGACAATCGGGCATTGGGACTGAGCAAGTGCCGTGGTGGCAGTGGCTGCAGCTAGCAGTGAGCTTGTGGTTGCACTAAGCTTCATGATGAAACGAAGGTTTTGGGTGAGGCTCAAAAGCAGTGAGTTGCTGGTGTCTCATTTGAAAGCATAGCTGGTAAAAGTCGTTATTTATACATCTTTGATTCCCTTTCCTTCACCCAAAGACGAAGTCCTACACACGGCGTATTCGTCACCGTATATCTTAGTTCTTACTTAAACCTTGATCCTCCCAAGCCCGAAATGGCGTGGGTCATCGAAACGGCTTCTCAAAGAGGCAAGTCTGAGGATAGCGTGCGGCACAGTAGTGGTCTGTTATGTAACCTTTACTTGCCAAGTCCATGCGATGAAGCTTTTAACAAGACCACAGAGCCATAGTGTAATGGGAATGTGCTATTTTTATATTTGTCGTGTTAGTGTAAATATTTTTAGTGGCCATTGCAGCACCCACATCGAGACCAACTTTCGCAGTACCATAGATGAAGCTTGATGAGACATTGAACGATTGGCATGGTTATATACTGAATTATTAGTCGCTTTTTATATAACTATATTTAAATCATAATAAATCAATTTGACTGTGTCAGTGGCTTCGTTGCAGATAGAACCCGACCACGTGGGTGGCTGATGTATGGCTGCCACCAATCCTTATGATACTTCACGAATTCGACCTCTGTTGGAACCATTTACCTTATACTAGTAAAAGTAATATCTGAATCCCTACAGACCAACAGATTCATTTCTCTAACTCATTGTATACGTATATTAGTCAAAGTCAGACCGCTGCTGCCATGGTGTAAGAATGAGATAATGTGAGATGTTTATGTATGCCGTGTTATCATTCGTGAATGTGGAAGTGCTTTGTGTGGAAGGTTCATCTCATAAATTCATCCTCTTTGCTGGGTCTACTATGAGGCGACCATAGCCAAACTGTTTCCAGGTTGGCGAACCATAAACGAGGAAGACCTGAAGGCATCACATGCGGCGAAATCCGTCACGCAGAGGTATGAATATTTTCAGACACGTGTCCAGACGTTGCAGGCTCAATGCCAGGATGCCATCTCGAATCTCATGAACAATATCAACTCCAAAGAGGCCCAAAACTCCTATGAATAGTCTTGGAGGCTCGGCAAACTCGCCTTCCTTGGCCTTCTCTATAACAAGGGCAGATGAACTGGGCTTGGAATTGAGGCTTCTGATTACAATGATCAACTAGGGCTGCATTAGTCCTTGACCAACCAACTCCTTCTCGGCTGTTGGTGGCTTGAGATGACTCTATATACAAATGATCTGCCAGCCCAGACCGCCTGGGTCTCTAGGGTCTGTTTCAAGAAGCGAAATCTGTATAACCTCACTTTCCAATATTGCCTAATACTGCCTGCATGTCTTGGAAGGTCATGAACAGCCTGCAATGGTCCTTCGTACGGCCGGAGTGCAAGGCGAACTGCATGCTTCAACCGGTACAGAGGTTACACGTGTAACATTCTCGTTCGCGCCACTTTCGCTCACCACGTCATTCTTCGCCATGGACATTAGCCTCAAGAACCTGAATGTGACAACTTGGTTTGGGGTTACGTTTGGACTGTTTGGCGTCGCGTTCTTTCTTCTGGTTGTGAATATCCCAGGCTGGGTCAAGCTGGTGAGGAATAGTGTACAGGGTACGAGAACGGAAGCACGATACATCTAAGAATGGTGATCAACATGACTAACACAGGGTTTTGGCGGAACTTTGGTTCTTCATGTAGGACCTTCGTTAACTTACGCCTAATATGGCATAATATACTTAGTTACGCACACCCCTATTCTGACAAGTTGGAGAACGCCTTGCGTTTTAGTAGGTTATTGAGGGACTGGGTCTTTGAGTTGTGTGGGCTTATTATCCTGGCTAGGGTTCATCATCGATCAAACAAATGACTTGGCAAGAATTTTGTTGAATTTGACGCGTATTACGTGAATATTGACGAAGATTTCGTGTAAACTGTTCGAGTCGATTTTTGCCAGGTCATTTGTTTGATAAATGATGAACCCTGATCCCGGCTATGTCAACTCCAGAAACGTTGAAAGCGAGGCTATACAGCATATTGGCTACGAGCAGCGAGTTGCGTTTGTCACTAGATGGATCGCAAAGGGTGTTTCTATCGGCAACAACGGGGACAACGGGCTGGGCGGCGGCGAGATTCACGATATTTCTGAATAGCTTCATTATTACCCACCAAACCCACTCACCATGGACTTTTATTAGTCATCTTATACGTTCATCCACCAGAGGGCTGTGGTGGGTGTGATGTGGTTGTTGACACCCCTGAGAGGCCGCCCGTCAACTACACTTAAACCGCTGTTATCAAGGAGACTACTCCGTACTTCGTGTCAGTTTTATAGCCTTTTGTACATTGTCACCCAGGAATCTGCCTCGTTATCCAGGTCTCAAACACAATGACTCAGTTCAGTATTTAGCTAGTGTAGTGGTAGGTTTTTGTTATTGACTGTTACGAAATCGGAACACTGTTGGGAAGGCCCCCGCCGTGTGGGGTAAACGTAGTATGGGGGACTTGCTCCAACCTCCAGTCTTGGAGGCTACCATACCAACATTTCAACATTTGTATGCCAAACTAGGAACCATTTTATACCTTTAGGCCGACATATCTAAGTAAAACATGAAGGGGCTTGGGCCCGTTCTCATTGTTCAAAACCTGTTTAGACGGCAACCTCCTCGGCGACGATGGTGAAGTTCTTGGGCCCAATATATCTCTGCGAAATGGTAGTACCTCCGTTTTCAAAGATAAACTGATCTGATGTAGCAGTATCTAAGCGAACGAACAAGTTAGCATTTTGAGAAACTTGCCAATCCTTTCAAGAAGCGATATAAGGAGAGTTTCGAAGGAAATGCCAAGAGTAGGATCATGGCGCTGTTCTTGTGAAATGAGATGCGAGTAAGCAGTCAGACTTACGGGTTCCAGTTAGGTTAGTGTTTGCATTAAGCGCCGAGGTGATAGTGAGAGTGAGGCCACCATTGGCAATGTCGATAGAATAAGCAAAGTCTGGGTTCGTGAAACAGGCCGTCAAGGGGAGAGGCGGAAGGTTGTCCGGGCCTAGAACTATGTTCCCGCAAATGTACCCGTTGTCGCTAGGCGTTTCAAAGGATGGGACCACCCGGAAGCCGTAGCTACATGTACACATTAGAAGGATAATTTATCTTGCGCCGGCGTCACTTATGAGCAGTAACTTACCCACACGTAACGCTGTGCGGTGTACAGTCAGCCGAAAAGCCGAAGACATCGTACGAGGCGGCATCTCGAGGCTTGACTGCCGCGCCAGAGGCCGCGACCGCGAACAGAGTGCTAAGGACAGCGTTGACTCTCATGTTGCTGACAGAGTTATGACAGAGAATTGACGGTTGTGATGAGGGTGATAGTGTTTTGATTTACAGACTGATAGCTGGGCAACTGTTATTTCCAAGTTTGCAATCGACCTACTAGCATCATGCTTATATATAACTTCACGACTATTGCTCTGTGTTGCATAATACGCATCGGTAACGCTACGGTTCGGGTAACAACTCCGCTAACTCATGATGCAACCGAGGAGATGCAGATCACCTCGTATTGAGGCTGGGTCCGCCAAATGGCAAGCGCCATCAACCTCGTGTTTTGATTATATAACGCGATGTTTCTTTACCGCTCGGGCTTCGAAGAATCACAGAAACGTCTTCATACCATGTAATCGAGCCGTCCAATTCAATGATATGTTGCGATTGCAGCCGTACTAGCGGTCAAGAAACATCACACGATGTAACCAAGGCAGAAATGCTCTTAACCGTTCCCATCTAGCGGCGGCTCTTCCGCCCAGGCGAGGGGCGACTTATTGTTGTCTCGTATGATAATATCCTAGTCGCGTTGAGTCAATATCGAATTTGAAAAATAATCAGATCTGAACCGCTAAGTTGGTCCTTGAATACGACTTGAGCTTGATCCCATCACGGCTTCAGTTTTCCAGGGGTTGGCCAGCGAGCAAGTTAGGCGCTGAGGCGGTCTGATCAGGTGCCCAAGTCCACTAAGTAGAGTGAAGCTTGCGATAACGATAAGAGCTTAAACCCCGGGGGGGGACCGTTAGATAGGAGGTAGGTACTTAGGTACTTATTGAAAGATACCTAGGTCTGTATGTCCGCATTTCTCGCGAAGCCCTCAAAATTGGAGGTGCCAAAGGCCAGGTTCCCAGCAGCAGCGACATCGCCACCGTCATGCGCCAACCTGGGGCTGTTGCGCGACCGCGCTCAATATGTCAAATCTGCGAATCCCTATCTGTCCGGCCTCGCCGAGCTGCGGCGCCCCTAATTAGTGCTCGAAATGTCTCTTACCAACACTCCCAACCCCGGCGAGCAAAGAGCCCATACATATTGCCGCAACGCCGCGCGCTGTCTTCGACCGTAGTACCTAGTACGAACAGATCCAAGCCGTCCAAGAGTCCTTCAAGTGAGGCCGTAACCAAAGTCGATACTGAAGCTTCGTCAACACATACGTCGTATACCCTTGGCATCAAGGACTCTCTTGACTCTCTTGAAGCAAGCGTATCGGAAATCACTTCTTCTCCAGGCATCCCCTCTAAGCAGAGCGTGAGCGGAGTGCTGGACGCTTGCCATGCGTTGGCAGAATTATATACAGATGTGGCAGCGCAGCCGCATATTGTACACGATCTTAGCCAATTGGATTCTACGGCTTCCACACTGCTCTCTCTAGATGGTGATGCAAGTGCGAAACCGGCGATACCATCGACATCTACTGCCAAAAATGATCCAAAACTATCACAAGACAAAGACTATTCGGCGAAGTTGAATGAATTACTTGATAAGATCTCCATGGTCGCCTATCGAATCTTGGCTCATCAGCCAGTAGTAATAACGCCCGATCTACTCGACCAGTATGTTAGAGTCCAGGCAAAGCTGGAGAGGCCGGAAACTCTGCCTAGAATATTCAATCTGTATGCATCAAAACCTTTGCCTCGTGAGGGCTCCGTGCCCTTGCGCTACAAAAAGCAAAACCCCGACCGTCCCGAAGGTGCCATCGAGCCCAAGATAGCTGACGCTGCGCTTGACGCGGCTATCGCGACAAAGAACCTAGATGCCGCTGTCGGCATCATTGAAAGTAGCTACGGAACTACGGCCTTTGTCCGAAGCAAACTTCTCCGTCACGGTCTACTACCAATCGGCGCATTAGTTGGCACTCCTGTAGCAGCCTACATACTGGCCACTAACTTCTCCGGTCTGCAGCAAACAATGGATACCGCTACCGCCACGAACGTGGCCTTTGTAGGAATCCTGGCTTACGTTGGTTTCACGGCATCCCTAGGAGTGGTCGCGGCTACAACAGCGAACGATCAAATGAAACGAGTAACATGGGCTCCTGGGATGCCGCTGAGGAAGCGATGGATCAGGGAAGAAGAAAGGGCGGCGTTAGACAAGGTAGCGTGTGCCTGGGGTTTCCAAGAGCTATGGCGGCAAGGCGAGGAAGAGGGCGCCGAGTGGGATGCCCTCCGCGAATATATTGGCCAGAAGGGAATGGTGCTCGATCGGACTGAACTCATGGAGGGCATGGATTAGTGCTCATGATGAATTATGTCTTCCTTGTGTAAGTATAAGTAAGTGTAGCCACTATGGAAACCCCGGGATACGGTCAAATGAGATTCTAGCGAGCCGGATATTGTATCTAAACATTTACACGACAATTGTAAAATCACCATGAATGAAATCGGCTGTCATTGTAAAAACTTGGACTCATCCTTGATTTATCGTGGTTCAAGCGCTCTGGGGGAGGTTGAGCTTCCCTTCCCCAATACAGTTAGTCAGCCATTCAGCATACCGTACATGAGATGACACCATAACCAGCCACAATTAGCCGTTATAGGAGCCGCTATCACATTGATCACTCCTCCACTTACATATTGGCTTAGGTGTACCTGGAGAGAAGACGTTGCTTCAATATTCATATGAATACGTGAGCATTGACCATGGCGTCTGAAGGAGAAACGCGACCGCTGCTGTCCGCTTCTCGAGAGCAAGCCGATGAACCCGTCGCTCCTCGGCACGATGGCGTCATCACCAGCGACGATATTGCTCAGGGGTCTTCATTCTCCAAGAACCTTGGTACTGCCGAGGCTTTCGCGATTGTGATTAGCATCGTGATAGGGAGTGGAATTTTCACGTCGCCCGGTTCAATTGATACTCACGTTCCCTCCCCGGGGGCGGCGCTGGTCGTATGGCTTATCGGCGGGATTCTAGCCTGGACTGGGGCATCTACTATGGCGGAGCTCGGCACCGCGATACCTGGCGAAGGTGAGGGATGAACCATTAGGTCGAATCTCACTCTCCTTGGATTATGGAATTAACCTGGTGATACCTAGGTGGGGTACAGCCGTACTTGCGCTATATCTTCGGCGACGTGTTTGGTTTTCTGGCTGCTTGGACGTGGATTGTCGCTGTGATGCCCGCGACCTTGGCCATCCTCAGCATCGTCTTCGTCGAGAGCATATACTCGGCCGCCGGCATCACCGACCAGGCGGACAGGATTGAGCACAAGCTCCTCTCCATCCTCATCTTGGTGGTCATCGGCGTAGCGAATTCAATCAGCACGAAAACGAGCACGCGGCTGAACGGCTTCTTCGTAGTAACGAAGTTTACCACTATCGCTGCTGTTGTTGTCGCTGGGCTTGTCGTCGTTATCATACAGGCGACCCATCCGAACAGAGACGATGTCGGTGGCCGTGACTGGTTCACGAAGCCGGTAAGTATTTCGACCTCATCTACTTTTAATCTTCCTTTCTCCCTATAAGAAATGTTGCTGATAGACGGTGCCGAAGTGGTTTGGAAACCGACCAACAGTGAACCCAGATGGAAGTAGAACCGATTGGGGCCATTTGAGCGAATGGGAGCTTCTGGGACACTACTCAACTGCTCTATACGGAGCACTATGGGCATATTCTGGCTGGGACAAGGTAAGTAGCTTATAGCTCGACCTGATCACCGAATATTAACGCCGAGCAGGCTATCTACATCTCCGCTGAGCTTTCGTCGCCGGCGAAACAGCTTCCCCTCGCCATCAATAGCGCTATTCCTACAATAGTCTTTTGTTTTATTACGGCTAACACAGCTTACTATATCTTATTGCCATGGAACGTGGTATCCACAACAGATAGCGTGGCTGTGGTATGTCTACGCCTTTAACTTCCCCGCGGTAGATACCTGAAAGCTGACATAAGGACCTCAGACTGCCATAACGCGCCTTCTCGGCCAAGGCTTCGGCATCGTCGCCGCCATAGTCATCTGTCTAGTCGTCGCAGGCTCTCTGCTGGGCAACTCCTTCGTAGCCGGCCGCATGGCCGTGGCAGCTGCGAACCAAGAATGGCTGCCACGTCTCTTTTCACAGTTAGGCCGAGTCGGCATCAGAAAGAGACCCGAGCAAGAGTCAGAGTCGGCAGATAGTTCCGCAGGCACAACCGCGTCAGATGCCCCGATCAACGCTATCATCTTGTCCACCGCGCTCTCCGCTTTATACATCCTCCTCGGCAATTTCCGCGCTCTGCTCACGTTCAACGGCCTCGGCGAGTATTCCTTTTTCTTCCTCACTGTTCTCGGGGCCATCGTCTTGCGAGTTCGCGAACCTGGTCTTCACAGACCGTATAAGCCTCTTGTACTTATCCCGGCCGTCTTTGCTGTTGTGAGCGGCTTTGTGGTCGTAAGGGGCGCTATATTTGCACCGGTTCTGGCGGCTGTTCTGATCGTGTTGTGGATCATTGGTGGTGTGCTGTATTGGGGGCGCAAGGAGTATGCTAGAAGACGAGTGGGCTGAGATGCTCTGCTAGATATGGTTACTAGTAATTGCGTGCTTAAGGAGAGGTGGATGAGAAGACATTATAATCACATAACATTGTAGACATATTCTTTCATTCATAATAGCCCGAGTGATGTGTGTTTGATATACGAGAACTAGCTCGTATAGCCGATAGTCAGGTCCTAGCATCATCGATAAACTCTTCAATTTCTATACCGAAGGTGCCCGACGGCGCTCGCCATCGCTAGATATACTATCTCATGCTTTCCCCACCCCCCTGTGGTCGGCTGATTCGCCCTTTACGCCCCGCCGTGGAAACTCGCGCAATCGAGGAAACCATGCGCGCCGAGCTTTCTCAGTCGGACTTATTCCAGTTTCTATGTCATTCCTTTCAGAAGCTGAGCTAAGGTCGCCTGGACTAGTCTTCGCGTGTGTCGGATCAATTCTAGTCTGAGGATCAGTGGCGACAGCAGTTCTGTTGGGATGATTTTGTTGGTGATGCGCCGGATCATGACTAAATTCAGAATGAGGGGAGGCATCATTGTTAGGTGTAGTGTACAGTTGTTGATCTCCTTCATAAAAGTAAAAGCTTAATAACTATAACACTCTATAAAGATAAGTAGTAGAGTTTTAATACTTACCAATTAGTAATAGTTATTACAAAGCGCTCTGTCCTTGGATTTACTTAGTGGTATAGAAAACAACGTCTTGCTCGATTATAAACTACGTAGCCTTAAGCAATTTCACCTTTGTCCTCTGTCACTAAAGCAAATATGTTCTCTGATGTCTGCAGATTAATAACCCGGTTAATATCTTCAAACCCTTGACGCGTCTGGATTTCAACCTCAACATTATGGTCTGGCTGCATCACAACAGCGGAAATATTAGTGCTCGTGGTGGTCGGAATCTTCCACTCGCCTTCTACAAGTTTCATGTCGAATCTCGCAATGAAGGTAGCAACAACGGCTAGGATCTCATTCGTAGCGAAGTGGCGACCAGGGCATAGAGTTTTACCACCACCAAAGGGGCGGAAGCAAACGTCTCGCGGACGGTTCTTCCTCTGCTCCGGGAGGAATCGGCGCGGGTTATACTCATCCACATCGTCTCCCCAGAGGCTGCTATCTTGATGAATGACACCACTAGGCACTTGTAACATGGCGCCCTTCTTCAGTAGCCATTGGTCGAGGTAGGTGCCCTCCATGACCTCGCGTACAGATGCACCCATAGATCGATAGCGAAGGACTTCTTGGTAGGATGAGAGGAGTAGAGAGCAGCTCTTCTTAACGGTAGTGATATCAAGGGCTTTGGCCTTATTACCATTTTCAGTTGATGTCCTAGTACAGGCATCGACTTCTTTGTGGATGTCACTAGGGAGGTCTGGGTGAGAGTGAAGCAGAAGCAGAGTCCAAAAAGCTGCAGGGGCTGTATTCACCAAGATGGCGATTAAACCCCCAACTTCATAGCGGGCGATATCTTCTATGGACACGTTGTTGTCTACCTCTGCTTGGTAACGCTTTTTGGCAAGAGCTGACGCATGCTTGAAACCCCCTGCTTTGTAGCATTTCTCAAAGGCTTTCGCAACCTTGTTTCGAGCCGCTATGGGCTTCCGAGCGGTTAGTGAAGGAAGGATGCCGATGAGGATTGACATAAGTCCGCATTCGAACTCCCTAAACGCAGAGTAAGTTAGATCCCGCCACTCTGCATGGCGCTGGAAAGGACTGATGACAGCCACTCTACTTACCAAAGAGCATCAATAATCCCGGGATCGTCATATGGGTTCATGGGACCATATACGGACGGGGTAGTTGCCGTCGTGATGGCATCTCTCAACCAGGAGTACATGCTCAGAGCTTTGGTTTCTCCCTTATTGGGCTGTAGCTAGTCAAACAGTTTCACAACTTCTCGGATCATAGATCGGTTCATGTCATTAAGGTCTGAGCCAGGCTTGAGGGCGGACCTGTCAGACGTTGGTGGAGTTAAGGAGCGGGTTAACAAGGGTCCCGAGATTATATATATATTTAGTATACCGCTTAATTGCCTTTTAGATAGAACTTGGCTAGCTAGAGCATTTAATATTACTTTGAATTGATCCTTCGAACGTATTCTAGGGGCCTTATGGCCCACCTACGTCCGAGAGGACCGCATCGCCTCGTATGACTCCATTGATAAACCAAAATCGCCATCGTCGCCGTTGACGGTCTTGGCTAGTATAGACTGCGCCTCTTTACTGGTGCCACAAACGGTAGATGCAAACTTGGCTTCAATGGGCGGGAAGGCAAGGGTCTTGTGCTGCTTTTGCACCAATTGAACGAGGGCTGGGCTGGTCACCACGTACATCTTCTGGCTGAGGAGGGCCATGGTGAAAATGGGAGCCGCAACCTGCTTGCTTCGGGAAGAATTAGTCCGCCTCACCAAAACAAAGAAAATACAAAGTAGCCTATGCTATGTCGATACCTGAGGCAAACATAGTAGTTAAACTTGCTGCGCGATATCCCAATCATGTGCCCAACGAGGGGAACTGATTGGGGAGCCAGCGGTGGCTCGCGACTGTCTTGGGCAACCGTTTTGCGAGCGAGAAAGTATGCTACGGCAACAACGCCGGCGGCGAAGATAACAAGATTGGAATGGCTTGGGGCAGAAAATATGATGAAGGCAAGGGAAAATGTGAGGAAAATATTAGAGGGATAGGGGATAAGCTGACCACACCCCCTACGAACCACCTATACTGTACGGTATTTACATATAAAACTGTAAAATAGATAATTAAAAATAACTAATTGAAAAAAGCATCTATAACTACTAAACTCTAAAATTAGCTATATAATATAATTCTATATATATAATTAAATTATAAAAAATATCGACCTATTATAGGAAGTGTATTTAATTGTTAAAGTTATAGTGGTTTTTTTAAGGTGTAATTTATATGGGAATTTATACAGTGCCATATAAAAATTTTCAAACTTAATAACTTTAACCAAGAATATTTATATGGAGAAAATTCGTAAAAATAAATATAATATATTAATAAGTGCTAAATTACTTAATAAACTTAATTCTTTTAACCGTTTACTTTTACTATTTTTATTCGATTTATTATACATTATTGAAGGTAAAAATATTACCTTTTTAAGGTACTAATTTAGGTAAAAAATATACAGTACGGCGTCGCACTAAAATACTGTACATTTTTTCACCTAAATTATTATCTTTAAAAGGTAACATTTCTATCTTTAATAACGTATAATAAATCGAATAAAAATAGTAAAAATAAACGGTTTCAAAGATTAAATTCATTAACCAATTTAGCATTTTCTAATATATTACATTTATTTTTACGATTTCTTTCCGTATAAATATTCCAGGTTAAGGTTAGTAGGTTTGAAAAATTTTATATGGCACTGTACAAATTCCCATATAAATTATACCTTAAAAAAACCACTATAACTTTAACAATTAAATACACTTCCTATAATAGGTCGATATTTTTTATAATTTAATTATATATATAGAATTATATTATATAGCTAATTTTAAAGTTTAGTAGTTATAGATGCTTTTTTCAATTAGTTATTTTTAATTATCTATTTTACAGTTTTATATGTAAATACCGTACAGTATAGGTGGTTCGCGAGGGGGGTGGTTCGTAGGGGGTGTGGTCAGCTTATGGGTATCAAGGACCCAAGATAGACTAAGTATATTGTTCTGACATGAACAAATCCTGCCCGGCCCAGCCCTACAGAGGTAAACAAACGCTAACGAGGAATATTTCTCAGAGAGCGTTAGGGATTACCTCCGTGCGTTGAAGCGAATGAGGATGCATGCACCAACCTACCCAGGTATCAACTGCGTGAAGTTTGCCTTACCTTATGATGTGCCCGCTCGGGTATCTGTGGAAAGGTACGGCATCGAGCAAGTACATCATCAAGCACCTGTAGTTTGTGATGGGGAATGCAAATATAAAGGTCATTGGCAAGGAGAGGGGGGCGGTAAAGGCATATGCTGATAAGAAACCTAGTGATACTTAGCAATACTTGAACGTTTTAAACCCAAACAGGGAGGAGAAGGTTGTTGACATTAGGATTATCAGGTGCCATTAGGGGTGAAAATCCCTTGTTAGCAGAACGTCGAAGATTGATTTTTTTTTTATCTTTACCCGTATAATTCTATCTAATGACTAATTACTTGCCTACTTTTCACATATGTCAGCCCCGAGAAAGTTTGAAAGCAAGAGAGTGGTATGGGTGGAATGGGAACTCTGATTTCCAACCTTATTTATCTTCATTAACTTCATAGCGCAAGTATAGACTGGGAGTCGTGGAGGTAGGTGAATTACTAGTTTCAGGAAGAGAGAATAGGCAAGGGCAAAGCAGGTCCGGGGCAACTTAGATATACCTACAGTTGTGATTCGATCCGATCTCACCATACGAAATTCAATATCAACTCTACCAAGTTATGTACCCAAAGAACGTGTCTAAATGGTGAGCTTTCTAAACAGCAACTGAACAAGAGGAGTCCCAGTTTAGTTGACTTAGTTGTTTAGGACCCGCAGCCATCCACACCAACCGAAGCCATATAAATTAGCATGGACTGCTTATATTATATTTAAATCTCGTCGTCTCGACTAGTTTTATCTAGCTATTCATCCTAAGATTGCCCCCTTCTACGTTCTGCTTCATGCACCTGGCAGCTGATCTACTTCAAGGTATTACCAGCTTCCTTGAAAGGGATATGACCATTCTACCCATTAATTAGAATCTAACATGACCAAATGGTTGCGATGAATCTCTACTGGCGTCTATCCGCCTGATATTGTCTGCTTGCCAGTTCTTCAGCTAAATCATCATCCGGCAAAGAGTCTGAACCATACCCCAGAATTGCAATCGAGATCTTCACTTTACCTAGTTGAATTCTTATAAGATTACCAGGCAATTGCCCCTGTTCAGGACTGCAGCTCTTCAACAAGTCATGTGAAAAAACTTGGTTCCAGCTGCGGCTTCATTCAATCATGCTAACACGGCATCGTCATTCAAAAGCTACCTGGGTACTCAATTCACTCCGAAAACCAGCCAACATATGACAGGGGATAGTTCGTAAGTTTTCCATCACGAGACTGAACTGTCTTAAGCGAATATGCAGTTGGTTGGCGGGTTAGCCTATCCAGGATGTGACAAGGATGTTCAATTTTGGAGGGCGGGGAGGGATTCGACAGGTCATACCTATGTGTGACCACTGTGAGAAATGACAAGTCAGCATAACTGTACAACCTCAAGGATGTATGTACTCGTGGTAGACGTGAAGTCACAAAATCACAAGAATTTGTTTAAGAAGAGCGCAAACGCCATATTTAGGCGAGATAATAGTTGAAAACGAGACATTTGAAAGGACGAGTCTGGACGAGGTGGCTGACACGCCCAACTGATGCTGCCGTGTGAAGCTACAAGGATCCTGTGAACCAGACTGTCGGGGGCCTGCAGGTAGCTAAACATGGCATGTAAACCGAGCGAATGCGACCAGCCAACAGAATGGCCTGGATGTAACGCCACCAATTACTTAACCCCGTTCTTGTGGCTAGGTTGAATGCTATTCTTCTTCCCCTTCACTTTTTATCTCAATGTCTGCACCGTGGCGAGATGGCTGACCAGTATCCAACAATATTGTCCAGAGTCACAGCAACTAAGGAATGCATCCTACGGTGGATTCAGGATGGCGATCATATCCGGTCTCCCCAAGAAGTGTTTGAGGAAGAGGCACATTTCCTCGAGAACAGCATTCAAAAAGACCGGGATCTCATGCATTCCAGCGCCGATCATGAGCAGCTGAGTAGTGCATTTGACAGAGCCGTACGATGCAGTGGGCAATTGAAGGAGCTACAAATCAATCATGAAGCAACTGCCACCCAGAAGGAAGAAAGCTACCAGCAAAGCTTACAGACACATCTGAGAAGCCTAGCCAAAGAAATGGTAGACACACTAGGTATAAGTTTAGTAGAGGATGTCTTGCGATCTACACGGGCGGATTCTAGTAGCGCTCTCGAACCTAATCCAGGCAGCGTTGTGAGTGACGCCCGCGCAATGAGTCCTACGTTTGCTAACAGAAGAGGCGAAAGGCGACAAGTCCTACTCCAGTCTTTCGACCCGGGCGAAAGCGTGGGAGGCCCGCATCCCCCGAATGTGAAATACCGCCACAGAGGCGGCAGCGGCGCGACATAGATCAGACAGAAGGAGAATCGGCTGTTGGTATTGGAAGCCGGCGAAAGCGCAAGGGCATTGAAGCAATCACTGACCCAACCCCCGGCGACATCTACCTGGGCTACTGGCCTAAGTCGAGGAGCTGGTTGGCCGTCCTTCTCCTCCCCTTGGGCGACTTTACCGACATCGGTTTAGAAGGCGCAATCAAGGACACTGGTCTTTTGAACGAGATCCCGCCATGCTACAGATATAACAAACATACCAAAAAGATCTACGGGTGGCAACATGACTTCGAGGATAAAGGACCATTGGTTCTCAAGCGACAATTTCCTGTCATGTTTTTTGACGACCAGAAATCCCCAAAACGAGGTCCAGTTGGCTGGATGGCTGCTAAGGACCTCAAGGAATTCGATCCTCAGGATTCCAGTGTTCCTCTCATCTCTAATTCCCGGTCAGCACTAGATTTCTATGAGCTCCATGGTGGAGCCAAGAATCTCGAGACTCAACAAGAGAAAGAGACGTCAACTGCGAGCAACGGTACGCCCCTTAGTATACCATAAGTTATGGAACACTATGCTGACGCCTTGGCCTCTTCATTTTCAGGGAATCAGGCGCGACAGCAATTGGAAAACACGTCGAAGAGGATCCATACAGAAAGTCATGCTAGTACCCCATCTGAGGCGTGCATGTCTTCTATTACCGTTTCAGATTCGGAATCCGATGACGAGGAGGATATGAGTGATGGCTCTGAGGCTCAAGATGTTGTTGAACCAGAAGATGCTCCCCTAACTATGCATGATGACGAAAACAGCCAAGATTGCCATCTAGACATTCTAGAGAATGAGAATGACTTGGATCACGAACAGGCTCCAAATCCAGCACCAATTAGTGCCTCGAGCCCTAAGGGTCTCACTGAGCACCCAACTGCCGAGGAAAATCTAAGTATTACATTTGTTCCAACTACTGCCGCAGCAGAAGGGCAACAGGGGGACTTAGGTAGAAATAATAGCAGCACTAAATCCAGACTCGATAGTGAACCGAATACCTCTGAAGGGGGCCAGCGGGAAGATCCGACTGAAGGCAGCGACAGCACCGAGGAAATGTCTCCTATTGATTTCAACTCTTCTATAGCAGAGTGTGAAGAACAGATGATTGATAACGATACCAATTTTGATAATAGGCTTTTCGCTAGTCCAGTCCTCTCTCCTACAGAGCGGCCAGAGGAGGTGATAGGGAACGGTGACAGCATTAGACCTCTGCATTCTACGAAAACGCCCCCCCTCGAATTGGAACAGCGAGGAAGTCTAGCTGAGAACGGGAGCGGTACTGGTTCCGGGGACTCTGTTAATACAAGCTTCCCTAAAACACAACAACAACGGGCTCAGGACGATAATAGTGACAGGACTGTAGCTAGAGTCCCGATTGCACCAGCTTTGCTAGTCAGAGAGGAGCAACCGAGCTCATGTCCCACAATACCTGCTCACTCGGCACTGACTCAGACGGCTGTTGGCGCTCTTGGTCTCTTGTCTCCCGAGGCCACAGCATCAGAGCTAAATAGTGCTCGACCACACTCATCGTATGGTGGAATGCAGATAGCACGGACTACATCAATAGAGACAGCGTCGGCAACGAAGGGCATACAAGATGTTACAGGCAAAACGGCCCAGGGGAACAGTGCTTCTAGCGATGCTGATGTCAACCAAGCCATACAGTACGGCTCAAAAGAGCATTTACCCAAGACACCATTGCCTCCCATGCAGGCTGCACCATTACCTGCTAGCATACAGTACATAACAGGAACTCCTTGGATCCTCGGCGGGGCCCAACAGCCACACACCCTCGGACCAGTTATTCAACCATATATGGGAACCCACGCGGGACTTCCCCGCTTGTCCTCGGGCTCTCAGACGGGTGGATTAGGATCTTCACCTGTTGGCCACAACGTGGCGCCGGGGAGCCCACGGCTCAACGCCTACAAGCCCACTACCCATGCCCCGGGATATAGGCCTGATCAACCCGGTGGCTCTGAATATCGCGGCTCACCAATATCTATGCCGACATCATCTGTCAAGACCACGCATATAGGGAGAAACGTGCCTCATCAGCCAGGCAGGCAACCGTCCCATGAAGACAGCCAGGCCCCGACGGAGAAATATTACGATAGGGCTACTCTCGATGCCCATCGGAATAGTCGAGGGTGTATCCCTGCCCTTATTGCAGACAAGCTTTCAGCAGTTTAGGTATCATGGAGAAGCACTTAGTGAAAAACCACGCAGGTAGACCTCTGCGCCCCGCAGTTGAAGTTCGATAGAGAGCTGCCACCTTGAAAGAAACGAGCCACAATGTATCAAAGTTGCTGGAATCGGAACTTGATGGATTCGACTGCCCAATAATGTCCCAAGGTGTTCATGTCGCTCGTTGTGGTCGATCGCTTTGCTTGCGAATCTGGAACAACGGGACTACTGGTCTTAAGCTGTTTTGGCGGGGAGCTCTGACTACACCTTGCGTTTAGCGTTTAGCGTTTAGCGTTCTTACCAATGATGGTTGCGTTCTTTAGTTTAGGTTTGGAAATGAGATTCTTAAAAAAAGGGGTAATGAAAAGCCTGGAATCCAAATTAAATAGACACAAGTGGGACAAAACTAAGGCTTTAGGGGGACTTGAAAAGCGGTTTCGCCATTTTCTTGAGTGGGCATTTGGGCCGAGTGGGCTTCCGTCCTTACAGATCGTTGCTTCTGGAGACTTCGCCATGAGCTATTCCGACCACAACGTTATTGTCTGTAGAGACACAAGTGAGAGCACCAATTTTCGAATCATCCGCCCGTCCCACCCGCAGATGAAGAGCGTCCTCTCAGAATATCGTGACGTGCTTCGGGCCTGCCCTTCCGAGCCCTCTGTCCGAGTGAACGGACACGACCTTGCGTTCGATCAGAGAGGATGGAAACCCCAAATTTAGGGATTCCAGAATCAAATGGCCTATACTCACATACCTAAATACCAGGTAGCTTACCTACTTTAGGATCTTCGTTGTGTAATATTATGCCAATCTAGATACAATGACTCATAAGTGTGTTCAACAATTTGGTTTTTCATATACCTGCTGAGGTAGAGTGCTCTTGAATGCGACTATAGTCAAAGTATTCGGATTCATTTAGACTAGTTAACTACTTTCAGTTTATTTTTTTGTTAGCTCTTAACACACCCTGAATTACTCTACTATTGTGGTTCTATGATCTGCTAGATGATTCTTTGCATACCCTTAATTGTTTTTTTTAATGATCATATAATATAAAAAGGACAGAGACCTGGGCTTGAAACTTGATGCCATTCACAATATAATGATCAACTAAGGCCGCATGAATCCTCGACCAACCAATTCCTTCTTGGGCCTGGTTGTTACACGTCCAACCTCTGTGCCAGCTGAATATGCAGTTCGCCTTGCATCTCGGCCGTACGAAGGACCATTGCAGGCTGTTCATGATCTTCAGAGACATGCAGGCAATATTTGGCAATATTATTGGAAAGTGAGGTTATACAGACTTCACTTCATGAAACACACCCTAGAGACCTAGGCGGTCTGGGCTGGCAGACCAATTGTATATAGAGTTAAGTTAAGCCACCAACAGCCGAGAAGGAGTTGGTTGGTCAAGGACTTATGCAGCCCTAGTTGATCATTGTAATCTGAATTCTCCGTTCCAAGCCCAGTATCTACTACCCTAGTTATACTAGTGGCTTGACTCAATTCTATATACAACTCAGACCACCTAGGCCTCTAGGGTCTGTTTCAAGAAGCGAAGTCTGTATAACCTCACTTTCCAATAATATTGCCCAATATTGCCTGCATGTCTCTGAAGATCATGAACAGCCTGCAATGGCCTTTCGTACGGCCGAGATGCAAGGCGAACTGCATGTTCAATTTGTATGCGTGTAACAGTTAGTGTGATCGCCGTGATCGCCTTCTTTCCCATGACTATACTGGTGTAAGAAAACTAAAAGGATCTACATACAGCTAAATTTCCCTTTAACTGCCACGCAACTTCTGGCAACACGCCTCCTACAGTTGCTGTTCTATTACCTTCTTTTTTTGTAGACGTTTCAGTTTTCGTGGATGCCGTTAAAATCGCCGGGTAATTCGAAATTATCTGTGACGGCTCCGGTGCCGTTCAATTGTTGTCTAACTGAGCCCTTGTTCTCAGAACAATTCGGGTGGACTCATAAGGCATGGTAAATGCCTCCCATGATGACATCGTCTCCGTCTCTTCACTTTCCAGACTGAGCTCATACTTCTGTAATAGCTCGGACAGCACCATCTTAATAACTAAAGACGCATATCGTCTGCCGGGACTGGATAAAAGCTTTAGCAGCAATCGATACCAGTAACACAAACTGGATATTTTTACCAAGCGAGAGAACCATAACCCCAGACCAGAAAAGACTCTGAAACGTCCGTGAACTTCGATTGGGTTTTGTACTTGTCACCAAGGTATCGTGAAGGGCTGAAAGAGTCTGGATTGGGGTAAGTTTGTGGATCATGCATTTGATCGTATGCTGAGACGCAGACCGTTGCGCCAACAGGTACCGAAACAGAGTTATCGGAAAATGTGTACGGCTTTAATGCTTTTCTACGCATTGTAACTGTAAAGGCTAGTTAGAGAAAGCACGTCATAGTATTGCAGAAGCAGCATAACAGAAATCCATACATTTATCTGGTGGATTGAGCCTGACAGTCTCTTTGATGAAGCTATCCATAAGCGGAAGCTGGTCAAGCCGTTCGTAGTCCAGCGGCGTAGATTCTTCGAGCTCCTCACGAAGCGCATGCTGCCATTTCTTCCTCGCGCTTGCCTCTAGAATGATAACATCTAAATTCGTCCACGTTTGGTGAGAAATAGCGAGCCATGTTCTTAAGAGCTGCCCCGCAAGTAGAGATGGGACCCAGAGCTTGCTGGCTTTCATCACATTGATCATATTGGAAAGCAATGTCTATTTTACAACGCATTTGAGTACGGGAAGTTTAGGCATCCTAATATCATTGAGCTCAAGATGCAACTTACCTGTTTTATACGGCCTGGCTCCTCACATACGGAGTGTTCGTTAAGGTATTTCAATAGTCGGTTTCGAACGAAGCGCATGGCTCGTGCACGCTTAGCAATGATCGCACGTACTAAACTGTCAAGCTCTGTGAACATGTGGTTTATCATAAGGGCTGGGTCGTCAACCTGAACTTACGATGACCAAAGGGAAGATCGGGCCTGAAGCATAGTCGTGTACTTCACTATGCCTATAGAACATTGCAGAAGCGCGTTACAGAATTCTCCGTCTGAGGCTGGCGATATAGTCAGTCACCGTCAGTATGAGTTATGCATGATTCTTACAAAGAGTTTCTCCAAAGAATATGGGGCTCGTAAGGGCCAAAGCCAGTCGGCGGGCTGTCCGTGGTAATGCGACAGAAGTATCACCTATCACGTGTTAAAGTCATATCACGATTATTTGACCGGGCTATTGTGACCATTTGAAGCCAAATCTTGACTAAATATGCACTCCAAAGTGTTGTTCAAGCGGTGGTATAAACATGGGTAAAGTGATCTCAGCTGGTTGTGGCCTGTAGCTTGAAGGACGCAACAGTGGATTTGTTTTCTCATGAGCTTGTAGTCGCCAAGACTGTTTTCAATATTATCCATTTCCAGTTGAAACCCAAGCATCTAGCCGTGATTAGTCTAAATGGAGACACGATGAGCAATTTATCTTACATCGGCGTATACATTTTGCTGCGTAAAGCAAAGTGCTTCACTCAACTCTGTAATTTGCTTTTGTGTGGATAATATCACAATTGGTGAACTTTTTCTCCAAGACCTGAAGCGAAACGCATCTCGCTGAATATATGTCAATGTCTATCATGTAAGGAGAAGAATGTCTTGATAGAGAAGTCTGACGTAGCTATTTATCTTGTAGGAAATTTGACGGGTAATCCTTAAATACACAGGGAAAAAGATAATCTAAATCAGGATTAGTCTTCGTTTTGACGCATCAACGTAAATACTCACATGCCATGTCTTGATTTCAAAGTAGGCATATGCCAATACGCTGCACAAGATAGTGGCCAAAAGAAATTGTTCATGTCTAGCAAGGGACTCGTCTTTGATTTCCATTACTGACAACAAGGCCCAATATTAAGGCAGACGCTGTTCCAAAGCTGTTTAGTACTTGGACAATTCTTAGCGTCGGTCACTTGGATTGTTGTGTGAGTTGTCGGCATGACTTGGAAAGATGTTTGGGGAGTAAGGTATAGATATATGTTGTAACATTAGTTTGCAGACTTTCACACTGCATAATATATCCCGAGGTTCACGTCTCGCTAAAATGTGCCAAGTTTGTAATTTTCCGATGCCTTGAAAAATTGGCAGCCAATCATGTTCTTTTGATGTGTGTCATGCATGTTGTCCTCTTGCTGGACTTTATATCTCCACGCTACCACATTATTTTGGTTGATATGTGGTCAGCCAACAGAATGTTGTGGATAGGTCTGGTTTGTGTAACGCCTTCAAGGGAAGCAAGTCATAAATGATCTGAAATCGAGCTCACTACAGTGACATTATAGTCTTGTCACCACTTATGACAGTGTCATCTGCAGTTAATTCTGGAAGCCGTTAATTAATACTTATAGGTGCTTTAACCAATGATAATTGCCATCAGCTACCACACGAAGGTCGCCGGTTAGATGCATCCCTATGTAGGTAAAGCATGCCAAGACCCCAGAGAGCCTATCGGGTGACTTGTGGTTCTCATGCATGAAAGCCCTGTTTGCAAAACACTCAGAGTATCTCCCGATTGGAGGGCACGAAAGTGATAAATTGTGGACAGAGTAGGCCGAAAGGTTTGCCGGACCCAAGAGAAGAGAAACATCCCCAGCCTATATGTCACAGTACAGTACTATATAGTGAGTGCAGAGACGTCAAGCCTTCGACTTAATAACTTATCGTTACCTTTTAGTAGCGTAGTGGCATAGTACTGCACTTCTTATGTCATTCCGTAATAGTTTATCAAGTCATACGGTTACGTGTTCGATTCCACGACTGGGCAGCCATATTCTATTCATGGAGGGATTGGTAACCCCTCGCATAAACAACCCTTGGCGCAGTCTTCAAAGGTGGAGAGCTTAGCTCGTTTACGTAATTGGAAAACCACTGCGGGGGTTTTCAGGTATTAACTATATACATTACCTTTAAATATGCACTTCTTTATATACAATCGGGTCGATTGCATTTAAAGTAAGGGGTATTGTTACAGTACAGTATTATATAGTGAGTGTAGAGACGTTAAGCCTTCGACTTAATAATTCGTCGTTACCTTTTGGTGGCGTAGTGGCATAGTACTGCACTCCTTATGTCATTCCGTGACACTATAGCAACACACTAAGAACAGTCTACCCCTTCTTTCGCGGAGCCATCTTTACCCATTTTCCTTCCCCCCTTTACTGGCAACTATCTTGTGATTCGCTGGAAAGAACATTAGAATAGTATCCTTAATTACTCCAAATATAAACACTAGATGTGGTAGACTCGCTTTACAAGCCTACTGCTTGCCGATCTTATTAAGATCAGTTCCCACTACAGCTCCCGCGTCCTAATCTTTGTGAGAATGTGTGATCGAAAAAATGAATTGCAATTCGACTTACCATAGCGGACTGTGGTACGTCTTTTGCGGTTGTACTCATTTTAACTCCCTCGGCAAACCCACTATGCCAGACCCGACCCGTTTTTCGCGCTTCGATATCATCGGCAACGGCGTTAGCATGCTCCATTGTGTCCATTCGGGGCAGGCCGTCATTCCCTTGTGCCCTGCTAGCAATTGTTTCCTCGATGCCTTTGTATAGTCTGCGGCCAGTCAGCATGTCTAGATCGTATCTGGCATGTACCGTGTCTATGATCTCTCGTGAAGGGGGCTTAGGTAGGCTGACTACAAGTTGGTTAGTCAAAGTCACTAATCACGCGACCATATGAATTGAGGTAGTTTCAGGGATAAGGACATCCGTACCGATTCGTGGGGTAGTTTGAAATCACCAAATTATGTTTGGCCCTTAGACTTGACGGCGCCCGTGACAACTTCAACAACACCAACGCCGAATGGGGCCAATTCCAAGCGCAAAGTTTCTCCCACAATCTCCATCGACCTTTTTCATGCTGAATATGTCCCTAGGCTTGAGAGTTAGCGACATACCCATGTACGGGATATTCAGATATCCTGAAGTCGAGGTAATGTACCCGATCATGCCTTGAGCTCTGATAAGAAACGGGGCAAACTCCTGAGTCAAAGCAATTGGACCTAGGAAGTTAATCTCGAAGAGACTCCTGATCGTATTAAGGTTTTCGTCTAATATCGGCATGAAGTGATTATGCGCTGCATTGCTGAGCAAGATGTCAAGTGTGCCATCGCCGCCGGTATAAGCAAAAACCCTGCCTCACGACCACCCCCCGTCACGACCAGGGCCCTAGGTACCCTAAAATGCGCTTTAATTCCTAACTACCTAATTAAACACTATTTAATAACGCAACCGCGTTTAAGTTTTACAATAACTTTTTACCCTTATTTTATTTAGAATTAATTCCTTTTTATTATTATATCTTTTAATTTTAAAAATTATTATGCTAACGCATCTCCCACTTGACCTGGCCACCCCTTTAACCTATATAAAAGTCCAATGTTTCAATTTGGAATAACTTAACCAGTATTAGTCCTACAATTTTATAATTAGTACTATTAGATCCATCATTTAATAAGGAATCCAACGGTATTTTTTACTATTTTTTATAAAATTTATTAGGCAAGATATTAAGCAATATGTTAAAAGGGCGCTAGGTAAGGATTATTTTAACGCTTACTTTAGCGTATTGCTTAATAACTCCACGAATATAACTCGTATAAATTAATGGAGGGTACCGTTAAATAGCTCTTTTTATTACGAATCTAATGGTATATTTTATTATTTTATACAACTAATATTCGTAGAGTTGTTGAATTATCACGTGATTAGTGCACCGACGTTTTTTGTATGGGCTAGGGGGGTGGCCAGCTCAATTGGGTGGCCAGGTCAAGTGGGAGATGCGTTATAGCTATTATTTATATAGTTTAATTTAAAATTTTAATTTAAATAATAATATATATTTAAAATATTAATAGATTATATTTATATTATTAGCTTTAAAATATTTTTATTAAAAAATAAACCTATATTAACTTTTAAACTTTATTAACCTATTATAAATATTAATTAATAAATTAAATAATAAAATAAGTTAAATTAAACTTTATACCTTTATTTTTTAAATTTAAATTTATAATTAAATATATATTAATTATTTTAAATAATAATAAAAGCTTTAAAAAAAAGTAATATATATATTTTTTAATTTAAAATAATAAAGTTAAATTAATTAAATTATAATTTATTAATTATATATATATTAATAATATAATAATAATTAATATTAACCTTTTTTTTAATTATTTTAAAGCTTTAAAAATTATAAATATTCCTTTTAATTATTTTTATAATATTAATAAAATAGGTATAAGTTAAAATATTAATAATAATTATTAAATAGTTATTAATTTTATTTTATATTAAACTTTTAAAAACGTTATTAAAAAAGGTAAATAAATTATTATTTTTAAAGTTATTAATATTATTAATAATATTTTATTATTATTAATAATTTAAAAGGATATATAAATATAAAGTTAATAATTTTTAAATTAAAATTAAAGTTTATTAAAAGATTAACGCATCTCCCACTTGACCTGGCCACCCCACCAGCCCATACAAAAAACGTCGGTGCGTTAATCACGTGATAATTTAATAACTTTACGAATATTAGTCGTATAAAATAATAAAATATACCATTAGATTCGTAATAAGAAGAGCTATTCAGCGGTACTCCTTACCAATTTGTACGATTTTTATTCGCGGAGCTATTAAGCAATACGTTAAAGTAAGCGTTAAAATAATCCTTGCTTAACGTTCCTTTAGCGTATTGCTCAATATCTCGCTTAATAAATTTTATAAAAAATAGTAAAAAATACCGTTGGATTTCTCTTTAAATAACGGATTCAAAGGTACTAATTATTAAATCGTACGGTCAGTATTCGTAAAGTTATTAAAGATTAAAATAATGAGGTTTTATATAAGTTATTGGGGTGGCCAGGTCAATTGGGTGGCCAAGTTAAGTGGGAGATGCGTTAATATTTTAAATATTTATTTAATAAGTAAATTAATAATTTTATAATATTAAAATAATTATAAAACCTTTTTATATTTTATATTTAAAGTTATTATAATAATATATAATAGTTATAAATTATATATTAATAATAAATTTTTTTAAATTTATTTTTTAAATAAAATTTAACTTTTATTTTATAAACCTTATTATAATTATATATTATAGCTATTAAATATTAAAGTTTTTAATTTATTAAAAAAAAAGTTAAAAAATACCTATAAGCTATTTAAAAATAAAGCTTTTAAAAAGAAATATATTAATAATATATAAAGCTATATATAAAAATATAATAAAGCTAAATATATTAAAAAAAATATAAAAAATAATTAAAATATATTTAAAAAATTAATAAATATTATTATTTTTAAAATATATAATATTTAAAAAGAAGGGTATTATAAAAATAATAATATTAATATTTATAATTAAAGAATAACCTATTATATTTAATTTATTAAAAATAGCTTTAAAAATTATAATTAAAATATCTTTTAAAAGTTAATAATTATAAATTAATATATAAAAATTAACTTAAACTTTCCTTTTATTTAATAATTTATTATAAAGGTTATTTTTTATAAAGGTTAATAAGGCCTTTAATAAAAAGGTTAAAATTATTATATTTTTATAAATAAAAATTAAAGCATTAAAAGTTAAACTTTAAAAAAATATTAAGGTTAAATAAAAAGTAATTAAAATAAGTTTTAATAATAACTTTATCTATATAATATATATATAAAAGGTAAAATATAAATTATATAATTATTTAATATATATTAATAAAGTTATTAATTAATACGTTTTAAAATATAAGGATACTAATATAAAAAAGGTTATTAAGGTTAGAAATAATAGATCTAATTAAAAATACTAAAAAAAGTATCGCAAATAACGTATTTGTTAAGAAAATCGTTTTAAAAGTTGGGTAATTAATAGGCAGGGGGGGTGATCGTGAGGCAGGGTTTTTGCTTAGTTTCTAACTGCCTTAGCTGTATCCTTGATATCACCATGATTGACAACATCAAGCTTTAGACACTCCACGTTAGGTAGATTTTCGAGAGCACTCATTTTGGTAGTATCGCGTGCTGTAGCGAACACATGGAAGCCATGTTATTCGTAAGTTTGGGCCAAAGCAGATCCTATGCCACCATCACTGCAGCCTGTGATGAGGACGGTTTTCAGTCTAGCCATGTCAGAGACAAAGTTCAGTTATGATTGATGATGTTGCCGTGATTCAAATCATGAAATACTACTATCTGAACAGATAGTAAAAAGTGGGAGGTAACAGGTGAACTAAGTGATTTTCTGCTACACTTGGACTTAAATATGATCATCGGTCCTGTTATTGTTAGGTCGCGTGCAGTGACCTGCAGCTCACAATCCCATAATCACGTGATATCTACAGGGGCAGGAGACAAAGGGGGCATGGTGGTGGGAGGGTACAAACGTAGATGTGTAAGCAAATAAATAGTTGGATCAGATTCCAGAGGAAACTATATTACTGGTATGATGATACCATGCTGCACGTGTCTGACTCTCAGATCCCGGTAGCCCCAGCAAGACAGTCTCAGAATTGCTAACTATATAGGTGGACCCTGAAGGCCATAGATACTGGTTCATGTGAATTCGCATGCTAAGTCTCGTGGGCTGAGAAGGGAGCTGCTTATGATTGGAGGTACTAAAGATAATATAGAGGGTCAAATAGGCTGACATCGGACTGATAAGATATTTAAATCAAGAACTGAGTATCTAATTATTGAGGTCTACACGGGAAGTTAAAGCGTAGCCAGGTTGTCAAAGTACAGCTGTACATCGATCTAAGATGAGTTGCTGTTATCGGCACACAAAAGTGCACCCGCAATCTCTCTACTAGCGTATGCATCTATAATCTGCTGGATAACACCTTAGATACCCCCAACTGTCAAGAAAACTGCTAACGCAATCATCACCCGGTTGAGATAATAGGCAGTCTGCTGCCAGAAGCTTCCTTTGCGATAGTGCTGATAGTCGTATACCCAGAGGTAGCCAGGCACGCCTAGAGCTAACGGGGCGAATGTAAGGCTACCTGTGAGAGCGAGTAGATAGTTGAAAATGGGAATACCCCAAGCAATAAGGAAGCTGATGACCGACGTGGTGAAGGTACAGAGTAACCAGACAGTCCAGTGAACGACGGTATCTTGTTGTAGGTGCTTGAAGTTACGCAGGATGCGCACAAAGAGATGCTTCGCCGCCACGTGTATATAGAGACAACCACTGACAAGTAGCCCCGTGATACCGATACCGTAGGCAACTTTCTTCACGACATCACCAGCAGACCCGGTGAGGCGACCCATTGACCGCACCACCGGTACACAACGAGACTAAAGGAGAGGTAACTAGCTGTTACGATTCCCATACAGAGGCAGACGGCTTTATTATAGTCTCTCGGTCTTTCCATCTCTGATATGACAGCTATTCATCAGGTGGTACCTCTAGCGGTGGTGTTACGATCAGATTGCGTGCACGGATTTGATCGGGAGTGGCGTGATATGGCAGAAGCTAGTGGGATATTTGTGTCACAGTACAGTACTATATAGTGAGTGCAGAGACGTCAAGCCCTCGACTTGATAACTCGTCGTTACCTTTTGGTAGCGCAATGGCATAGGTACTGCACTCCTTATGTCGTTCCGTGACAATTTGTCCCGGTACTACCATAATCTTTAAGATGACAAACAATTGAGCGACAATATTTAACAATTGAATGTTAATATTAATATCAAGGAAGCCTGGAAAATGGGTATTGTGAGAAATATCAGTTGTGGCCCAAAACTATTCATAGCTTCGCACCAACTTCTGCTGGCAACACCGCACCAGGTGGTGGCTTATTATTTCTCTTGAAATCATCACAGATTTGCTCCATAGTAACAAATTCTACGCCCTCGTGCTTCTTGAAATATTCAATAAGCCTAGCGTTGATGTCAGTATCATTTCAGGTCTTTGAATTACGCCTTACATACCTTTCATGCATTAGGAGAACCTGAGGTCGACCCGAGACATCAGGATGAATTGTTATGGGGAAAATGAACTCGTCGTACTCCCGATAGAAGTAATCAAACTGGTCTCTCCAAAGATCCTCGATATCCCTGGGGTTCACAAAACCGTGGCTGTTTGGCGCAGATTTGATGAACATCATCGGAGGCAGGTCATCCAGGTACCAGCTTGCCGGGATTTCCACAAGGCCAGTCTCTTGACCCTTTTGCAAGGGCTTCATCCAAGTTTCTGCCTTTTGCGTATAGTCTATGTTGGTCCATTTGTCTCCAGTCCGGAGGTAATACGGCTGGCAGTCATGATGGCTCATAGAATGGTCGTATTCTATACCGTAATCAAGCAACAGTTGGCCGCCTTCCTTACTGCACTCCCACCAAGGGGCAACACTCCCACGCGGAGGTTTCCCAGAGAACTCTGTGAGCATCCTGTACGTTTTGTCGAGCACATCCCTCTGCTGATCAATAGTCATATCAGATGGGTTCTCATGAGAATAGCCATGAAGCCCAATTTCGTGACCAGCATCTCGAACAGCAGCCATGTCATCGGGGAACGTTTCCAGGCTGTGACCAGGTATAAACCAAGTTGTCTTCATCTCGTATTTCTTGAATAGCTTGAGCAGCCTTCGAACACCTATAGTACCGGCAAACAATCCTGCAGAGACTTTATCAGACATGTAGTTCCCACCAATTATACAGGTAATCGAACCTCTACTGATGTCGCTCGTCGAATCCTCGCCTCCGTAGGATCCTAGCCAGCCAGCAACCGCATCAACATCAACGCCATAGCTGATGAGCACTCTCTTTTGACCCATCTTGATTGATTTCGTGAAGAACTCTGGGTGACAAGAATGCTAAGTCTTCCAGCGTTCGAGATTGGCCGTCGAGGGTTATCAATGAAGTATGCTTCAGACTCATCCCAAGATATCTATCACATGAATTGTCTCCGCCTTCAGTTACTATCTCTGATGCAACAACACGATAATCCTGCATGACTCGGATACTCGTTGGGGTAGCCGGTTAGCGCTTGCCGGGAGTCGGGGTATCGATGCTAGCTCTCGGTTAGAGTAGTAGCTGGGGTAAACCATGTGACAGGGGTATTATAAGCTTATCTCGAAATCTCTTGGAGCAGCTTGCATTTGGATGAGGTAAGGCTCGTGGCACAGAAGATTAGGTTGCATATGTCCCTGAATGCCAGCTTTTCCGAGGCGTCTTGAAGCTGATAACTATTGTCTCTCGCTAACTTGAAGATAGCATAGATTTTGGTCTTAGGGATAAGGGAATGGCAAATGAAGGTAGCGCAGATTGTCGAGGCTAGTGATTCCCTAGCCTAGGCCATGTTCAATCACGAGTTGATCAACAACACTCTTTGGTAGCTCAGGAAACCGTACCGGCTCACTATACTCCCGGGAGAAGAAGTATGTAAGCTTAAGTAAGCTCCCTTTGTCTTCCTTCACTCTGACTGAGAAGATTCCTAAGATAGAATTCCTCTAACTAAAGAAAACATCCCAGGCGTGCACTCAGAACTTGGGCAACTTGACACTCACGAGTCGACACTAAGTACAAGTGCCCTCGCTAGATCACCACCCGTCAAACGTAGCGATGGTGTCATATCGGCCCTGTTATATGCGAAACACGCCCTGAGTATCCAGGTGAGACTGGGCATCGACTGCGTAACGCGCAGTCCCCCGTTCTTCTGGAGCGTGCGGCATTCGCCCTCTGCACTTGAGTGCGCCGTGCTTCTTAGAAAATGGTTACGGGAGGTGAATAGCTCCGCAGCACCCCTGAGTGGTAATACTAATTCTGTCTCTCTGCGCCTGTTATTTATCAACAGCTACCTGGTCTATTCAGGAAGCGAAGAGAGGATATTACACTGGGTGCGCTGTATCATTGAGGAAACCTATGCCACTGTTAACTTTAATAGTGATCAGCCAGAGTTTCGTAGCAATGCTCTTTACCTCAGTCTAGCCGTGCTTAAAATCTGGGCGCACTTCTTCCGAAGAAACACTCAGTCGCCACTGATCAACATGATGGGAATAAGCTTGGACAGGTATCGAGAATTGCTCGCATGAAATGGAGAGTCAAGTCTCCTAGACAGCTGAACACGACGCCGATTACTTAATTCCGCCTCGCAACTAGCCTTCAACAAATCCCCTCTCAGTCGCCGTCAACATCAGACTCAGAGTAACGTCATTACATTGAGTATCATCCATCTAGTTCACTGCGCCCTCTATCAACTATTCGGAGAAATCCAGCACCATAGACACTGGTAAATTGTCCACAAACGGATCCTCAAACGCTCTCGGTCGCCAGTACCTATTGTTTTATTTATTTCTTGTATATTGCTAGCTCGGAACCCGGGTATATAGCCCTGTCTTGAATTTGGAACGTTAAATTACATAGGAGCCACGCCATCCATTCTTTTTCCCTCGAAACATACCTATCCTGCCCCTTGTCTCTGCACTCGCCTCGGCGGATCCTCAAACTCTCCAAGTCTCCCAATCCACTCGCGCAGCGGAACAGTCTAAGCACTATCCTACCGCTTGCACATGATATCTACACCAATGTCCCCAGCTACACCACCGAATGATGTTTTGGTGAAATAGTGTATATTTATTTACTCATCGCGCTCCGAAATATTCCCGCCACGTCCTCGTTGTGCCCTGAACGCGCAACTGACCCAAAGCCGCAACATAAATTAGGGTCTTCAGTTAGGGTTTGTCAACACACCGCACGGTCTCAGGGGCTTTGCTAATTCCATAGTGATTTCTTATCTACCACATTGCCATAGGTCGCGGTACCATCATGAAACATAGTTAGCCGCATGGCTATCGACTACTTCTTTCACTTCTCGCGCCCATTCCATCTTTCGAGCACGAGTTATAACTTGGACTATCTTGTTGGTTGCCTACGATCAAGGGCCGCAACACAGGATGTTCCTGATTGGAAATGTCCAGCAACGCTAGAGATTCGCCTTCTTTGGTTACTGGGACAGTTTCCGCACCTTTAGACCAAGTACCCTGTCCAATGCCTTCGTGAGCTAGGCGTTGAAGCTGTAAGGTTGCGTTGGTGGTCCATTCAAGATGTTTGTACTGCCCGTACGATCGCCGTTTATGAAGCCAAGCAGATACTGGCTCGACTAGATAAGATACCAACGCCAGGAGAAAGCCTACGAGATATGTGAAAACGAGACCAAAGATGCTCAAGGAGGTGTATGCAGTGCTTTTAATCTTCTGTTGTATTTGTCAGTTTTCGTTTAACCTTCCCGCATATACAGCTTTAGATTCATACCTGGTTATGGCACACATTGTTGAAATACGATTCCGTGTAATTCTTGCGCGACTGCTCTAGGACCGGATCGCTTAGGCCGTAGGCGCTGTCAATGTAGATAGATTGGGCAACGGCCATGGATATATCCCACCAGTGGCTCACGTCCAGCTGCCATTGATTTGACGCCAATGGACCTTGAAAACCAGCAAACATGTTTTGCTGCGAAAGAAGAGCTCTGGATCCTAGTTGACCCAATATACCGCTTACGTCCCGGTCGACGGCAAAGAAAGGATTCGCGAAGTACGTAAATCGAGCAGCTTTTTCCGATGTGGCGGTATTATTGGCAATCTCGGCATATGTAGTGTCGAAAAGGGGCGCAGCACCAGCGATTGCGTCTCTCAGACTAGCCAAGGGGCCGCAGCTATCGGGATGATCGGTTATACAGAATTGGTGTTGGCTGGCACATCCGAGAGGGGAAGCTGGTGCGTTTGGGAAGTATACCTGTTCAGTATCGGGTTCACCTGCTAGAACAATTGGTACCTCTGTGGTTGTTGCCGACACATTATACCACGCGTCGTCTGTATGCTCACTAAAGACGACTCCATTTCCTGCCAGGAATACGAGATGAATATCTGCATCCGCCCGTATGAGTGCGTCAATTGGCATGTAATCCGAGTTGATTTCGTAAATACTTCTATTTTTGACCTCGGCAACGAGAGAACTAGGACAAGAGTGGTTATCAGATATAGGTCTCTAACCGAACACTTGCTAGGAAGGCACAAGCAACTCACTTCACTTTGTAGTTTACATCGGTCAACAGTACAGCATCGGATAAGGAATTTCTGTATTGGGAGTCCAAGTCAGGGATCCGGAATATGTAGTCCGCCTTCCCAGTGTGTGTTGTTATGTTGCCGTAGTGAAAGACAGCCTCGTTTGGTTGGGTTTTAGTATCGACGCTTGTGAAGCCTGCGGTGGTTAATGGTGCGCAATGGAGAACGTTTCTCCACAAGATTCTCTCTTTCGTGGGAGCGTTGAAACCGAGATGTAGATGGCTGTTGATGAATCCGCTATCAATGTGTATATTCCCCCTTTGGTTCAGACATATCGTATTATCGAAAGGGCAAGTGGCGTTCAGATCGACGTTGCCGGTAATCCGGTCCATAACAAAACGGTCACAGTCAAATTGACTGTCCTGGTTCGAGTAACATTGCAGAGCGTAGTTTGCCGCATTATTGATCTTCTTGCCGCTGTAACTTCTGCGTTCGAAGAAATAATTATTGTCTGAATATAAGTATCCACATCCAGCACTCTGAATAAGAACCTCGTTGTCAGATGTGGCGATGCTGGAAGAAAAGCCACCCAGTACAGTGAACGATATCAGGAGAATTATACCAGAAGTAACGGAGAAGAGTAACTGGTGATAACGTTTTGTTCGCCGGTGTTTCATCGATAACAATTTTAAGAAGAGCCGTATGCCATCCTCAGGTGCTGCAGCGTTGCGTAAGATTGCTTGCATTTGGTGATATGTAGCATCCTGGGGACCCATAGCAGAATAGTATCTGTGCAGGGCGAAGCAGAATAGTCTCCAAACTCTGGTTGCAATAAAGGCAAGAAAGGTGCTGGTAAACGCGATGACCAAGGCAGCATCCTGTCGTGTCAATGTCACAGTTGCGCCCATGATTGACCCACGGGACCAGTTCGTCCACGCGCCAATATGTACAGGGTAGCCCTGATCCATAGTGGCTTTGGCGTCTCCTTCGGAAGTCATATCGTTGTTCAGCTCGGTGGTAAGGAATAATGCAATGCAGTGACGACTTCTCTTGCCTCTCGACCCTGGGTAGAGACGCGAAGAATAAGTATTTAAGCTGATCGAGTTTGCTATCACAGGCTGAAGGCAAGATTGAGCACCCCGAAGCAATGCTCACAGCAGGCGCTATCATTAATCAGAATCTCGAAGGTAATCTAGGACCTATAGCACTGACCCTCTCAGTCAAGCCACAAGAGATTTATGAATGGTGATGATTATTATTACTCTCATCCCCATCACCCCAAGAAAGTAAATGAGCTTTCAGTTGATACAACATACAGCCCCCAAGGCCCCTCTCACCAGCGAGACATCTTCCTTCCGCGCGGTAACACAACGCCATTCGCCCTATTTGAGTCATATTTTTGTTCATCTCAAATTTTAGCGCCCCCAACTGTCATCATATCTTATACTCAGGTTTTGGGGGCTGCGTGTGGCTGCATTCTGGAGCCAGGAAATATGATGAAATAGGGGTCGAACTTCGTAATCAGTCCGCTTGAAAGCTCCAAGTCTATATACATATTCCCTAGGTCAGCTATGTAAGCGGAAGGCAGAGTGGTAAGTCCACTACATTCGTTTCACAGAATCTTAGATTATACTCGTGTGCTCAAGACTTGGCGATAGATTAATATCCCTTGCCCTGGTATCGGCAGCTGGCTATTATTAGGATAGGGGTTATAGCTGGCCAGGCCTGCACAGAATATGCATATATATATATATATATATATAACTTGAGCTAAAGCTTGCAATACGACGGTATTATAGAGCACAATGTGGGGCTTTGGCGGTCGGCGCAACCCCGACACAGGTCAGCGGTAAGAATCGTCTAAAGCTGTAGATCCAAAGATGAAGCCTCCGCGACAACGTGCTCACCAGCTCTAGTAAGGGAATGGCAATAAGTCCGGGACATCGTAGTATTGTCACGAATTTCCTAGTAGTGACAAGATTCAAATGTCGCGCACCAAGCAATAGCGTAGCGTATTATATTGAGTTGAGGTTTAATGAATACTTCCATGCGCAAGCGATCGCACATTCGACTCAGAAGTATACTTCGTTTCATCAGTTCAGTTAGTGGAAGAATGAGATGTGCATATGATTTCTTTCGCAGATTATAACCTTTTTTAAATTCGAAGTTGCCAAAAGGCGTCTACTCACTCAGCCAGTAAGCATCATATCAGGCTCGGAGCCATTGCATAAGAAGAATACAAGACATCAACAGCTGCACCACATAGAAAGTGGAACACCAGCCTTACAACTTTGCGTAATCACACTGCGACACTACTCTGCCAGCCGCCAAAAACTAATTACTGGGCTAGTAGGTCTATTCTAAGCGCTTGCAACAAGTAACTAATTCCAGAAGCAGGCAGATTCGCTATGTGTGCAACGCTATTTTCCATTGACGCAACATCACCCCACCTCTTGGCAGGGCCAGAATCAAACATCATGGCTGGCAAAGAAGCCCTTGTATGGATTGACTGCGAGGTGAGCACCTAATCAGAAGCCTCATGTGTGCTCGGAGTAGCAACGAATTTTTGACGCCTGATTCCACTACAGATGACGGGCTTAGACCCAGATCGCGAAGAAATCATCGAGATATTCTGCATCATCACCACGGGCACACTGGAAGTCATCGACGAGGAAGGCTGGCGCGCCGTGATACACCAGTCGAAAGAGAGGATGGACATGATGGATGAATGGTGCACAAGGACGCACGCGCAGTCCGGGCTGACCGCCGAGGTGATCGCCTCCCAGGTGACGGCTGAGCAAGCAGCTGAGGACTTATTGTCTTACATCAAGAAGTACGTGCCGGAGAAGAGGACTGCGCTGCTGGCAGGGAATAGCGTGCATGCAGACCGCTCGTTCTTGTCCAAGGAGCCGTACAAGAAGGTAGTTGAACATCTACACTATCGGATCTTGGACGTCAGTACTATCAAGGAGGCGGCGCGTCGATGGGCTCCCCGCGAGGTCATTCGGAAAGCGCCAAGGAAACGGGGCCTTCACCAGGCCAAGGAGGACATTCTCGAGAGTATTGCGGAGGCGCGGTACTTCAAGGAAGCTCTCTTTGATAAAAAGAGCAGCGAGCCTTGAGTGTTTGCATGTACCTTACCTAAAACTTTACTTTTCGTACGATGGATATGATTCGATAGCGTACTGATCAAAGCTGAAAGGGCCACAACATGCCTGTCATCCCATGTTCAACAGTTCCCGAACATACCTACCTATACTGAAGCCATACCATATCTTCTCCCACGTTCACTTTTCTTGTGACCAATGAAGTCCTCGGGTCAAGAAAATTTGATTCACAGCTGGACGGCCATGCTAAATACTAACAGAATAGGTATTATTGATTTTGTTAAGAGCTGCGAGCGCGTGGCAGCTCGGTTGGCCCTGGATAATTATTCTACTCACCTCTAGACAGAGTCTCGAGAGTCTAGATGCGGCCAGGGGTAAAAGTGAGGGGCAATATATTGGAAGTAGCCTGTTCTGTGGCTGGCTTCCTCTGTAGGAGCTGAAGATGGGGGGTTGGTTGTTACTGTATTGACACTGTATGCTTAGCGATGCTTTGTGCATTCACTACAGTATATCAAGTAGCTTTGATTACTGTATAATTTCCCCCACCTGAGATATGAGGTCACCTATCGCCTACCTACCTATCGCTTGCCTTATCGCTTGCGCTAGCTATGACCTGGCAGAACCTAAGCAAGCTTGTCAGTGCAACTAACCCCGCCATTATCCCAGTCTTTACGTAGTTGATGCATTTCACAAGCTCCCAGCTCATCCCTCCCCTTTTCGATCAGAGGTTCCTATTTACTCTCCCACTTTTCCCACCAAGATTCCGCCTTCAGTCTACAATACTCCTAGATCTCCTCAATTGCGTACACGCTGTGAAGACCATAAACCATGAGCGTCAAGACAGTTGAATTCAAGTCCTTTACGGACCAAAAGCCCGGAACGTAGGTTGCTGCTTCCTTGACCTACCCCGCCATCAATCAAAACTGGAGCAAAACAAGAGCATCATTGCCGCCCAATCACACAGACCTCGCTGCATGAACATTGAGTTCCGCATAAATCACTGACAGATCCGTAGTTCTGGTCTTCGCAAGAAGGTCAAGGTTTTTCAGCAGCCTCACTACAGCGAATCCTTCGTTACCAGCATTCTATTGTCCATCCCAGAGGGTGTTGAAGGTCCGTGCAAAGTAGCTCCGTGTAGCTCCCATACTCGGCCAGGCCTCGCTCACCAGACATACAGGATCGTTCTTGGTCATTGGTGGTGATGGCCGATTCTGGAACCCCGAGGTAATCCAACTAATTGCCAAGATTGGCGCTGCCTACGGCGTGAAGAAGCTGTTGATCGGACAAGATGGCATCTTATCCACCCCGGCTGCCAGTCACGTCATTCGAAAGCGCAAAGCAACCGGCGGAATTCTGTTGACCGCTAGCCACAACCCCGGCGGTAAGCTCAGAGACCTTGAGAGCAATACCGAAAATGGGCGCTAATTGGCCGCATTACAGGACCTAACGAGGATTTCGGTATCAAGTACAATCTGTCGAACGGTGGCCCCGCCCCTGAGAGTGTGACAAACAAGATTTACGAAGCCTCCAAGACCCTCACATCTTACAAGATCTCGGATCTCCCCGACATCGACATCTCCACCGTCGGAACTAAGACGTACGGAAATCTCGAAGTCGAAATCATCGACAGCACCGCCGACTACATGCAGATGCTGAAAGACATTTTCGATTTCCCCTTAATCAAGAAGTTCTTCAGCAACAACCCTGACTTCAAAGTTCTGTTCGACGGTCTCCATGGTGTCACAGGCCCCTACGGAAAAGCCATCTTCGAGGAGGAACTTGGTCTGAAGAACTCTACCCAAAACTGTGTTCCTGCCCCTGACTTCAACGGCGGACACCCGGACCCTAACCTAACATATGCCCACTCGCTTGTCTCAGTTGTTGACAAGAACTCGATTCCTTTCGGTGCCGCTTCTGATGGCGATGGCGACCGAAACATGATCTATGGCGCGGGTGCCTTTGTGTCTCCTGGCGACAGCTTGGCCATCATTGCCCACCACGCCAAGCTCATTCCCTACTTCAAGAACCAGGGTGTATATGGTCTGGCTCGAAGTATGCCAACATCTGGTGCTGTTGATCTGGTTGCTAAGGCTCAGGGCCTGGATTGCTACGAAGTCCCCACGGGATGGAAATTCTTCTGTGCCCTGTTCGATGCCAACAAGCTCAGCATCTGTGGTGAGGAGAGCTTCGGCACTGGCAGCAACCATGTACGCGAGAAGGACGGTCTCTGGGCTGTTGTCGCCTGGCTTAACATTATTGCTGGCATTGGCGAGGCGAACCCTGGAGTCACTCCAAGCATTAAAGAGATCCAGAAGGAGTTCTGGAGCACGTACGGTCGGGTTTTCTTCACTCGCTACGACTATGAAAACGTTGACTCGGACGGAGCCAACAAGGTCGTCGGCACACTGAAAGATCTGGTTGCCAAACCGGACTTCATTGGCAGCAAGATTGGAGGTACGATACCCAATTGCACTACCGAAAGATTTGTGTTTTTCGCTGTATTTCTATACTAACTCAATCCCACAGAACGCACCGTCACCGACGCTGGAAACTTCTCGTACACCGATCTCGACGGTTCGGTTGCCTCTAACCAAGGTTTGTATGCCCGCTTCTCAAGCGGTAGTCGTATAGTCGTTCGATTGTCCGGTACCGGCTCATCCGGAGCTACTATTCGACTGTACATCGAACAATACAGTAAAGACCCTTCGACCTACGAACAAGATGCACAGGACTTCTTGAAAGATGAGATTCAGTTCGCAACCGATTTGCTGAAGTTTAAGGAGTACGTTGGACGTGATGAGCCCGACGTCAAGACATAGAAGGGCATGCCAAATGCAGGTTCTCTATTTCACAATTCATAGGCGCTCTAGCCGCCTCACAAAATGATGATGAGCGTTTTCCTTCCTAACCAAAACCTAAGACTGTTATAATCAGAATAGTAATAGACAAGCATTACTTCTAAATCGATTTTTTATGCTGCGCCCTTCTGTCTAGGTCCCTATCGTCGGTCAATTGGCGAAGAAGCTCAACAACCCAATCAAAGACTTTTGCAGGCGAAGTTTGTAGTATGTACTACCTTTTGAAGATTTAGGCATGTGCAAGGTAAGTCGGGGTCAGGCAAAGTTAGAATCGGCGACATTGCTGTGTGTTTTCAAGGCAGACAGTAATTGCCTGGTCAGCGGCAGCTGCGGAGGGCTTACATCGTACGATCCGACTCCGTCATACGATCATCTCGCCCTACAACTCAGCACATCCCAAACATATATCAAAGCCCAATAAAAGAGCGAAATGTAAGAGAAATAATGAACTCCAATTAGTATTTCCCCCAGTTCGATGCTACATTGCAGCCGCTCTTCGCTAATCTACTTTGTCCTCGGGGTCGCGGCGGCGATCTCATGCATGATCTACCTCCGCCTCACATTTACTGACTTGACTTACAAGACTACAGTTGGAGTCCCGAGCGCAAACGCCATGGCTAAGCCCGTCATCACCGTAGGCTCCGGCCTCGCGGGTCTGTCAGCGGCATACGAGGCGCTCAAAGCAGGCGCCAAGGTGCACATGCTAGACCGCGCGGCAAAGCCCGGCGGAAACAGCATCAAAGCGTCCTCTGGCATCAACGGCGCGGGCACGCGCTTCCAGAAAGACAAGAATATCACGTCTGATGATAGTGCCAAGTTCTACGCTGACTCGGCGCGGTCCGCGGGCGCGAGAATGTCATCGCAGAGCGGCGCATTGGGGGAGGCTGAGAGGAAGGAGCTCATCGAGATGTTGACGTCACAATCTGCCGATGCTGTGAACTGGCTCACGGACGAGATCGGCGTCGATCTCACCACTGTGGCACAGCTCGGCGGCCATTCCCTCGCGCGCACACACCGCGGGACCACGGGACCACCGCCTGGCGCAGCCATCGTCGGCGCGCTGTTGAAAAAGCTTGGCGCGAACCCGGATTTCACGCTCACGTCGTCTGCTGAAGTCGAGGCACTAATGGTGTCCGAAGACGGAAAAGTGACTGGCGTGCGATATACTGCTAGTGGGGAGACGCATGAATTGCAAGGACCCGTGGTCTTCGCAGCAGGCGGCTTTGCCGGCGACGCCCACGGCCTCATGGCGAAACACCGGCCCGATCTAGCGGGCATGCCGTCCACGAACGACGCGCGCCCAGCCTCGCACGGACTCCTCGCGGACCTAGGCGCGGAATTCGTCGATATGGACAGCGTGCAGATTCACCCTACAGGTTTCGTGGACCCGAAAGATCGCACAGCGACGTACAAGTTCCTCGCGGCCGAGGCGCTGCGCGGCGAGGGCGGGATCTTGCTCTCCGCGGACGGCCGCAGATTCGTCAACGAGATGGAGCGTCGGGACGTCACGAGCGATGCCATCATGGCGCTGCCGCGCTCGCAAGACGAGGGCGTCCGACAGTGGGACGTGACGCTACTACTCGACCCAGGCGCCGCCGAGGCCGCGGGCTCGCATCTCGGATTCTACCTCTTCAAGGGCCTGATGCAGAAGACGAAAGTGAAGGACTTGCCGCCGGCCGTCATCGAGGCCGTAGATCGGTACGCCGCGGCCGTGGCGGCGGGTAAAGACCAGGACTTCGGACGAGAGACCTTCGGACACTGGCGCTTACCCGCCGGCGAAGCGAACCGTGAAGAAGAAGTTGCTGTTGGCACCGTCACGCCCGTGACGCATTTCACGATGGGCGGGGTCGCGTTTAATACGAAGGCGCAGGTCCTGGGGCAGAAAGGGGTGCCTGTTGAGGGTGTATGGGCCGCGGGCGAGATCACGGGGGGTATCCATGGGGATAATCGCCTTGGTGGCTCGTCGCTTTTGGAATGTGCTATTTTTGGTCGGATTGCGGGTGCTGAGGCCGCGAAGAATGTGTAGGGGGTGAAGTATGAGTGCTGGTCGTGAGGGTGAAGGGAAAATTGCTTACCTGGGCTGGGAACGATGTCTGGTGTTTGTATTTTGGGGAGTAATGAGTCTAGCTCGATGATATTTGCACTTTATAATCTCTGAATCCACATCTCTGTTAGACACGTGAAGTCTATAATTATGTTGTTAAATCGAGTTGTAATTATACGACGCATGTTGAGAGACATATAGTTCACTGGGATGCTGCTCATTGAGCCGACAGTGACCTTCAATGATCTTCCCCTTTCCGCCTTTGGTTCTTGCTATGAGTCGTCTCGAGTTTTGGAGGATGATATATTCTACGGTGTATTTGAAATTCAGTGCCTTTGCTTTTCATTGCGACATTCTCCTGCGCCTATTGAAGTGCAATACCATATGGATCCCTCTAGAGGCGGCGTGTCAAGTGATGGCGGTGCTGGTATGAGAGCAATGAATATGGCACTGATGTATGCCATTAACACGACGATGGAATGTACCTAGGTAGGCTGCGAGGTGGCGTAGTCGGCAAAGACTAGCCTATCACTGTAGCCTGTTCAGACGTTGATGCATTACCGTATAGTAGTATGCTCAGTGGCTTCTCGGACTTGATGCATATGAAGAGATGGTGGAGCGCGCACCAGTCGGCGTCATGAGCACCATCTTGACCGCTGATCTCCAGTCAGCCTTGAACTCGATGTTCTGCCTAGTATTAAGCAACCCTTTGCTTGTAGGAACTTCGTGTGAGGGGATTTAGCACCTAGAACGCCGATTGGTTCAACATCAGGAGCTGAAACCGACACTCGCTCATATATCTATACTGCATAGGGGTTCTACTCTGCACACTCACTCTACTACAAGTAAAAAGGCCTCCTGTCAATTAAACCCGCTCATAGTCAAAGGATGAATCTCATTAGGGGCTGATTTCATTCATCTAAGTTGCACGAAGAGCATAAAATCTGATCAAAAATATTCTTCATACGCTCAACGTTTTCATTGCTCCTCTCATAATTTTAGTCAAAATGCCTAGCAATACAGCCCTAGGCAGACTGCAGGCCAGCTTAGCGCAGGTTACTCAAGAATTTACCGTTGCAGCCGCCAACATCAATTTCGATTTTACGCTAGTTAAAGTCGAGGCTCCTCCAGAATATCGTGACATAGCGACAGTACTCTCGCCGGCACGAGTACACGAAGCTGAGACGGGCTCTTTGCATTGGACTGCAAGGAGATTGGGTGCTTTATTTGAAGGATTCTGTCCCAAAACACCAAATCTCATCAAGGCTTATGGACTGCGCGCGTCCGAGATATCCCGAGAAGTTGCCGAGGCGGAAAAAGAAAAACGAGCGGCAGATGACAACTGGTTACGCATGGAATATGGCGGCATTGATGCAAGGTCGATATGGGCTGCTGCAACCTCTAGTAAGGAAGCATTGCCCGTACACCTTCTTGCATGCATAATTGCGCGGATGTTTTCACCTGCCGAGGCCACCTCCATCTGGGTCGAACTCATAGAAAACAGGAAGCGCGAGCTTCTCACCGACATAGAACAAGGTGACTTATTTCACCCGGGAGTCTTATCGGCCGTGCAACAGGAGATTACTCGGGAACAACTAGCCAAATGGGATTCCAGCACCAGAGCCTGGCTACAGTCTGCCGATAGCGCACGCCAAAAACAGTATAAGCAATTCCTCCTCATCGCTCAAAATATCAATATTGCTATCCACAACGAGGGTCAAAATCTATACTCGAATGCCATTCATGTTTGGAAGACGGCATTGTCAGCAATGGAGGGCCTTATCTTGGGCCGTCCACATGCTTCCCGGGACGCTCCAGTTCTGCTTGGTCTATCGGCCTGGCACATATTCCCTGATATGATCGTATTTAATGGCCAATCAGGAGGCACGAGAATCCAGATGAAGGACTCCCTCGTTAAAGAGGGTGGAATTTTATCTTTGGGATTCTCTGACACGGGGCCGCACGAGCCCTTGGGCGTCTATTGGTCACTATCACTCGCACACCATACTTTCTATGGTAACCCAACTTTGCGGACACGGCGACTGGACTCAGACGGTTCACGATTGACTCTGAATGAGTTCATACTTGTGTGTATGGGGAGTCTTCTAAGCACTTGGAGAACTCCCATTCAGGCCACTAGTATTGTCTTCAAAATTATTAAGGCCATAACAGACCTGACGTCAGCTCCTATTATAGAAGCCATTGATAATCTAAGAGACAGCCCAGGAATATCGACGCGCAGTCTGAGTCGCCTTTTCAAAGCCTACCAAGACCGAGATCCCCAAGCTGTCCTCGCGACACACCTTGGTCGCCGGCGCCCAAACTTCGTTCCGGTTGAAATAATGCGAGCACGACGTCCCTTCTTCAAACTCACTCATTTACCTAGCTTACTATATCTCCTTCGCAGCTCAGAACACAAAATCAGCCTATTACGACGCCTAGCATCTAGAGTAACCGGGCTAAATGCTGAGAATAGTATTATTCTATGTTTCAGCTTAGAACGTGAGAAGGAAGACATTGTGTATGCTAGCGCTTGCGCCCAACCACCAGAAGACCGATATGGTGCAGCTGCCAAAAACCGTGGCCCGCGACATCATCGGTGGATTGAACGCCCCCGAAGGTATGCCCAGGACAGAGATATAAATAAAGAAAACATCGCTGGTAATATTCACGCATCTGAAGAGGTTCCATCGTTTGACGAGTTTTGTAGCTCGAATCTTGACCGCCTCCAGCGTGAACATCCTCACGAGAAAATAGAATATCTCGGCGGTGGTAACTTCAAGGGTGACACGAGACCTTGGTTCCATGATACTCTAACCGGAACTGTTACTCTTAATTATACCCAGGGATCATACGGATATTTGATCGGCCAGAGGGATGACTGCGAATTGTCAGACCATCATCCTAGATGTGAGCATGCATCACTATATTGCCGAGGCTACGGCATATCGGAAGATTCTCCTCGAGATTACTCTATTCCGGAACTGACTTTTGAGGACGTCCTATGGTGTTTTGAATCCGGGCTAATTTCCTCTAGACGTCTAATAAGTTCTCTTAAGCTAGAACCAGCCTTTGGGTTCTTAAAGTGTTTATCAGTTATATACGAGACATATGAAAATCTAGCTTCGTGCGGTGCAACAATCAGCTCAGCAATAGTCGACCATCCGTTCCAGCCACAGATTCTAGATATCTCAGGTACCGATCCTTGGCTAGACGTGGATAATCGCTTGAGAATCAATCGCCACTCAGTGTTATGTCTCATTGGGTACTTTGAAACTGCTAGCAATATCGCCGATGGCTTAAAAGACGACTCCAGGATATTGGGTCTCAGCGGAGGCGATTCAATTTTCATTCTAAGCAAGGTAAGTATTACCTCCGAAGTCACCAAGCCTATGAAATCGAAAGAAGAGAATCGCTAATAATAGCTTTACTCTTGAGCAGCTGGTCAATGACCCCGTAACAAATTGCTCCGACCACAGCTTTACAAGGATACTGGGAAACACTGGACACCCTGGCTTCTCGATCTTTACCATCCCAGCAAACTTGAGAGCACGCGAGGTGGACCCTGCCGCATGGCGGATTGAGCCCACGGCATTCGACAATACCTATGTGGATTGCTTCAAAAGTACCTCGCTCCACTTGAGTTTTACCGAATGGCACGCACCTGTCGTCCAAGTCCAAGGCATCGGACAAAGGGAATCTAATGTGAACTTGATCGAGGCCGTACTATCCGTTCGATACTCTGGGAAGTGGGTTGCGGACGTAGACATATCCGCAGCGTTGAAAACAGCCTCCCTCAAGCTCGTTCTGAAGAGCTCCTGCGTGCATGGCAACCGCGCTCAAGAAATAAGCAGTGAAATGCTAGCGATTGAGACCTGGGACCAAGTGCTCGACGTACCAGACGGCTCTGTTGTCGTCAAGGCCACGGATAATTGGCTTGCGAGACTGGCGTTGGTATCGGTTCTATGCCAACATAGTAAGAAGCTGCAGGGACAGATCTTCGTGTGGCCGAGTCGCTTATGTCAAGACTGCGTTAATGCCTCTGGTGATGCCATCCATATCTGCTAAACTGTACTTGAAGCATAACGAATCTTTTCGCAAAAGGAGTTAAAATGTCGGGTTAGCGTTTGCTTAGGAGTCACTACACCATTTGTTTCCTCTTTAGATCAATCTGTCGATTACGTTGAGATATATGGCAACAAATTCATCATGCATGCTCAGAACCCAAGATGACGTCAGACCGCGGAGTTAACTGAATGGGTTCTACTGTCTACCCGAACTTGAATAGTTATAACTATGAGCTCACAGCAGGATTAGTTTCAAAGAATCCCCAGACCTAACATTTTGTGAGCTGAGGAAAAAGATACCCGTTCTACTTAACTCGTCTTCTCAATGTCGGTATCACCTCATCCGCTATTAGTAGCTGTCATGTTTTCTTTTTTTCAGGGTACCATTTAATTCAGAAGACCATTTCAGCTCAAGCAATCCATGGATCACTTAAATCTGGACATTACAGGTGCCTACTCTGCGTGCAAGTGCAAGCAGTGTCAAAGACGAGCTGAAGATGCTGACTGAGCCTAGAATTGTTTGAACTGTTGTTGATACCCGAAAAGGCAGGTCGACAACACCGTAGCGTTGGACGGGTTTCTTGGCAAAAGAGGCAAGTCGTGAACTAGATGCCGTTACATTATCCAGCTAATCTCCCTTATCTGAAGCCTTTTCCGTTATAGGTTCTACGGTACGCCACTACTGTCCGTTATCTTGTGTTTAGTGTACGCGATAAAACCTTGATTGGTGAACAGGGAAGTGTCCGGGGAGAAACGAAGACAAATACGAACCGCATTTGCGATCCCGCCGACTAATGCTAGTAAAAATATATTGTGATAAGGATTGATGATGATGATTCACACAAGCTACTGTAGGTACGCACCCTCGGCACCAAGGGTGCCATGCGTTTACCAGAATGCTGGGGAGCGCTAGAAGCAAACCCCACACACGCCACGGCAGCATATGAATAGATCGACATGCCTAGATGCTCGTCGCGTGCTCGTTCAACTCTCATCCGACTATCTTCACCGCTCCGCCAGTATGGTTTCCTTCAAAGGGGCCCGATGGGTGTCTCTCATCGTAGCCAGCGTGCTCCCATGTGCTACGCTAGCCACTGCCAATCTTCGTGTGCAGATTTCTGTGGCTGATGACATACTCAAAGGCAGCATCAATGGTCGCGTGGTGCTTATGTTCGCACCCAATGGCACCGATCCCCTTGACGACACGGATGTCACGTCCTCGCCGAACAAGATGTTTGGCATGAACGTCTTCGACTTTGGTGCCCAAGACGTTGTCACATTGTCTGGTGGTGACTCGAACAACACTGCGACTGGTGTTTATGGTTGGCCACTGGTTAGCATGGGTGAGTAGACATGGACTGGGAGCCTATACTTTATGTTGCTCTATCCTCATCTCTTTGATGGACACTTAGGTGCAATTTTCCAATGCTAATTCAAACCCTCCTTAGACGAAGTAGCAGCTGGCGCCTACCGAGTTCAAGCCTTTTTGAACCCGTATGATCAAGTCAAGCGCGCCGATGGTTCTGAGGTATATCTCAAATTTCCCTGTGGCGATGGTGCACCCAATGTCGCAGGTGTTGGAAGTCTTACTACGCCAGCAATTGATCTTGAGATACACGGTGGCTCTCAGACAATCAAACTCGCATTTGATAGTGTAGTGCCTGTTGACGCATTCGCAGGCAAGGAAATCGGAGGATGTTCTCAAGGTAACTACGCCGACACGGAACGGTTGAAGTACGTGAAAATCAAGAGTAAGAAGCTGAGCCAATTCTGGGGTCGCGATATGTATGTTGGTGCGAATGTCTTGCTTCCCTCGGGATATGACGCTACGGACAAGAAGACTCGGTATCCCGTGCTCTACAACCAGAACCATTGGACCGGTGGCAACGGTCCTTACGGCTACTCTACCAATGCCGCCTTCTCAGCGGCATGGGATAAAGGTATCATACCTGGGACAGACGGTGCCGCTGACCGACCAGCACCGAAATTGATCATTGTTGCCTTCCGTCATGAAGCTCCATATTATGATGATTCTTATGGAGTGAACACAGCCAACTTGGGGCCTTATGGTGACGCCATCAATGATGAACTAATCCCATACCTCGATATGATATTCAACACCATCGCTGAGCCATATGCTCGAATTCAGGACGGTGGTTCAACTGGAGGGTGGATATCTGCCGCCAGCGTCATCTTCAGACCAGACCTCTTCGGCGCCTGCTTCTCCTCTTATCCAGACTCCTTGGACTTCCATATGCATCAAGCTATCGCACTGTACAGTAATAAGAACGCCTACGAAAACGCCAACGGCGATACAGTCAATTCGATCCGCACCTTTGATAACGATACCGAGATCATTCTGGCGAGCACTGCACAGGAAAACCACTGGGAGCTTGTCTTTGGAACTTCTTCTCGCTCTTCATTGCAGTGGGATGTTTGGAATGCTGTATTTGGCGTCCAAGGGCTGAACGGCTATCCCCTAGAGCCCTGGGACAAGGTTACCGGCGAGATATACCCCGAGTCGGTTGAATATTGGAAAGAAATGGACCTCTCGAACTACATCGCCAGCAACTGGGACAACAAAAAGAATCTCGGAGAGGTGCTGCGCGGGCGTATTTACGTCTACGTTGGTACTCATGACAACTACTTCCTAAACGGAGGTGTGTCCGAGTTCGAGAAGAACGTCAATGGCCTTGGAGGGCCCAACTGGGCCAACGTCACTATAGCCCCGGGTCAGAACCACGGCGGGAACTATCAACGTCGTGCGACGTGGGATTATCTCGAGCTCGTCGCGAGCTGGATCCAGGACCATAGCCCCGAAGGCAAGACTCCTCTGCTGAAGAAGGTCACTAAGTCTTCGAGCCGGGGAAACAAGTTCGAAGATGTCATTCGCGTTGGTGGACACGGAGCTGCGTTGAAGCGTCAGGCAAACCCCGTCCTTCATTATAAGGAGAAAGTCAAGTGCGGACCCACCATTACCGCAACCGCTGGACGATGGGATCCCGGCGTCATCCTCAAGGCACAGTGGATTGTCAACGGACACCCGAGTGGCGCGGCTTTTACAGTGAAACAGGGTGAGAAAGTCAAGTACGCTTCAGGTACGAAGAAGGGTAAATACCAGTTGAAGCTACGCGTTAAGGGTATTAAAAGGAACTATGAAGATGAGATTAGGGAGAGCAATCCTGTCCTAGTGGGAAGATAAGATGGCTGAAGGCTGAGGCGGTCTTAGCTTCTTACTGTCTTGCATGTCATAGTCTAATGTAATAACAACCACCTGATAAATAAGTTTCCTTGTAGATATTTAAGAGCTAGTGTATAATGTTAAATTTTCCAACTATTGAAGGATGCATGAGGATTTCTTGGGTGCCACCACAAGATTCACCAGAGCTACTAAGGTTGTAAAATATGATTGCGCAGTGCGTATCTTTAGTCCGAGTGTTAAAGTCAGCCACCAAGGCGAAGAATGCACCTGGTAGCTAAAGACCTTAGCAGACTACCACGAATTTAAGACTACAGACAAAGAAGCTCGTGCGTGAACAATTGTCATAAAGTAACCCTGAGGTTGCAGTTCTCACATAGGCCTAGCAGATTATTACATTGCAACTTCCAATCCATGTTTAAAACCCTTACTACACTGTTGTTGTAAGCTGCTAACTGAGTCTAAGCTATCGTAATAGCAACACATAGTTATATTCTACCGAGCATTGGGAACTAAATTGTGAATGATTGAGACCGGGAGTTCAAAGATCTAAACACTCAGTCTTCACTCATCCTAACTGATATTTATACATAATGCATTGTTTTCAATCATGGTGACTTGCAATTTACATGAATAGACGAGATTGCGTTATGAATGCTACTATCCCGGTCGCCAAAGGCAATGAACGTCGAAGGTATTGTATGAAGTAGATTATATAGAGTATACCGTATGAAGTATATATAGTCGTAGACATTATAGTTATGCCGCGTATCTCTCAGGGAGTATTAACGTTTGGATTCCCAATGCTATAGTGTGCTTTAACCGCGCGGCTTGGTCTCACGTCTATTAACACGAATCAAGGACCTCAAGCCAAGTCATGTGTTTCTTATGGATATATTACTACCTACATATAGCACAGAATACGTTGCCCTTTGGTCGGTAATAGTAAAAGTAGTAAACATGAAGAGATGAGGAGTTTTCTGTGCCTAAAATAACCTTTAAGGTTTTCTTAACAGTCAAAACGATATATGTAGAACGAGACGTTTTCAGCTTTGATCTGTATTTTGATTTTCGTAACCCAATTTTGCTAGGCCCAAACATCGCCACCAGTTCGAAGCTGTTGCTCGTATATGAGAGTCTTAGCAGATAATGATATGGCTTACTACCTAATACCAGTTTATCTTTTTCCCCGCTGCTTAAACACCACTTTCTGCTTGCGATCCGGTGCAATCCCTTCTCCTGTAAACACATTGTCCGGTCTCCGTGTTTGTGAGTCAGGGAATGAGACATCGTACTTCATGATAATATTAGCCAGCACTATTTTGATCTGCGCTGCGGCAAAGAATCGACCCGGGCAAGCGAATTTGCCATGTCCAAAGGGAAGACTGTCTGAACTAGTGCTGACGAACTGGTGTCGCTGTGCATCTGCCTGTGACGCCAATCTCTTGTTTAGAAATCTGAATACGTCGAAACATTCCGGGTTCTTGTAAAGCTCTGGATCGTGTGCGATTGAGTTCGTTGGCATCGAGATAAACGTGTTTGCTGGCAACACTGTACCGTCTGATAGATGTAACGGGCTCCTCACCCAACGATTGAAAGACACTGTCGATTCAGTTAGATAAGTTGTCAGAGGTGTCTCGCTCTTTTTTTAAAGAAAAATAAATAAAGAGAAGACGATTAAGTTTGTTTATATATGTGTTAGATCAAGCAGAATGAGCTTAGTCACTCACATAGACCTGGGTGATTAATCCTCTGTGATTCTTTGAGAAAGCTATCCAACAGTTTCATACTGTTTACAGCTGGGAGAGTCCACCCATGAGTTCTAACAGCCGCCTTTATCTCTTCTCGCAGGGGCTCAATACACTCGGTGTGCTCGCAAAGGTCAAATAGTGCATGTGTTATACTCATAGTGCTGGTATGGATAGCCGCCAGTGTTAGGAATAGCAACTTCTTGACTAAAATACGCGGATCTCTGTCCCCGCCTTGTGCAGACCTAGCCATCCATTCTAGTACACTATAATCTCTGCTGGACTTAGACTCTTTGGACATGGAGCTTGCAAAGACTGGCGCAAAGAGTTCTTGTGCTATGCTCAAATGTCTCTGCATCCGCTTGACGGATGATAACCACTATGATATTCTGTCAGATATGGGGCCCTTTGAGAGACCAAAGGTACACGACTGATAGGAAATTGGAAGCAGAAGAAAAGCTCATGCAAAGACAATAGATACTTACAGGTGCAATCAAGGGACGGATCATGGCGGGATATGGACGTAGGGCAGTCGAGATTAGGAAGACATCGATGGTGTATTCGACTATCATTCGAAGCCATCTCTCGTCTTTGCTTAGACTTTGGCCGACGAATATTCTAGAAGACATGCCCGTCACTATCTTGAGCATAGCCTCATAGCCTGTGAGCTCAGCATGCGTGCTCGTGCTAGAGATCTGCTCCGCGAGCCAGAAGCTGGCCTCTTCATTCATTGTAGGTACAAAGTCGCCTTGCGGATTCTATATTAGACAGAGGACACAGAATTCTTATCAGTGCATCTGCTTACTTAAATTCTGGGTTAACTGAGTTTTGCAAACATCATTTTGCAAATGACTAGTGAGTATTACATCGAGGGTTGTGAATTGACCCAAGTGTCTCTTGAAAGTGGTTAATAAAAATTTCCCTCTCTCCAGGGGCTTTTACTGAAGACCAACCTGACTCATCCCTTCTCTAAGACTGAGCACCGATTCAGGGGCGGCTCTGAGCTCGTCTACATATTGTGGGCTCAAGACAATACGCTCCATGTCTGCAGTCTGCACCAAGAACATCGAATTCTTATACTAAAATAAGACACCATTATGAGCATATTCCTATCATTCAGTGTCTAATTCGGCAGCAGTAGCTTTACCTTGCGATAGCCTTCGTCAATAAGTAACCTGCCGTTGGCTATGAAGTCTCTTTTTGCCTCCGCCAGGCCAAACCAGCCAGGAGCCTTGCCTACTCTTGGAATCTGCCTTGAAGATCTAGTTCTTTTTAAAGCTGCCAGCACTGCTACCACCACCAGAACAACGCAGAACGCCAGTGTGATGGGAGAGCCCATGGCCAACTGGCCTAATGCGAGGAGTTGCATTGTCGACATGGTCTTTTAGAAGAGCATATATCTTCCAAGGAGCCACGAACCTCAGAGTCGGATGAGAAGAGTTTGGTGGTTTAGTCAGATCACTTCGTTTAACACGCATCAGTATGCCGGCGGTAACTCCCCCTCAATCACGCGAAACTCCGGTACAATATCGGCTATTCCATATAAGCCAAGGATTTTCCGAGTCATTAATGCGATAACTGTCTCCAGAGATGATCAAGTCCAGTAACGATTCTCAGCGGGCTTTGCGTGGTCTCTTGCTATGAACTCGCTGCGCATTACTAACTCCTGCATAAGCTTCCAGTAGGATTCTCGAGTTGCACAGTCTTAGCCGGACTGTCCGGAGACATGTCGCATTTTCACAACGCCTGCAGACCCCATAGAGCATGCATAAGCGTCAACATACGACATTTGCAGTCTGTCTTCCAACGCTATGTACCCGGGTCGTGCCCCGCGTTGATTGTGAAAAGGGCCGAGTCCAGAGTTCTAAATAAGCAGCGATACAGTGTACACAGTATTTCAATGGTCATAGCGGTGATCACTTCCTAAAGGGCCACACAAACGATGCAGAGAAGCGGCGTGTACAGTTTAGCAACTGGAACTGCGCATAGGACTTATGTGCTAATCGCAATTGCATGCATGGCTGCATGCACATCCTATCCCGTAGCTCTGCCAGTATTATGAGCTGTACGGTGTTTTAAACACTGTGAATTAGCACGGCGACTCTTGGCTCATTGAAGATCTATCTGGCTTCGGTGAGGCTAATTAAGCAAGCACCTTCGTGTCTACAGTAAGGTCTTGAGAATGTCAACGGCACCGTTTCTCGGGATTCGATTAGAGGGGACGAGACTTTAGACCTAAGGGTGGAACGTGCATCATATCATTACTCAGCGGGTAAACCGTGAATTTGATTCGAGGGATTCATCACTACAATATGTGCCTTTTGGCCGCGTTCGGTGTTCCGCTGACGTTATGCAGTAAGTAGCCATAGGTATACAATTAGGGATCTAGATAGGAAGCCAGGTACCCAGAAACACCTCGGATCTACGTGTGTAGGGAAATGTAGATGTTGTCTGAGTGGTTGGCAAATTTACTTGTGCGGCCCAGTGGTTGTGGATCATAGCGTTGTGCTTGCTTCTGTGGAAAACTTGACCCCCAACCCAAACTCAGCACACTAAAGGTAAAATGGACCTAATACCGTTCTCTACAGAGGCTTTTGCCTCTTGGGCAGCTCGTGCTTGGATTCTGGTTCAGGGCATATTCTTTGCTTGGATTGCTGCTAATATCGCAGGTTGGCTTCATCATCGACTTACAAAGGTCAAGGCGCCCAGAGTTGGCAGAGATCCCTGGATATTTGGGCTATGGGGTGCGCGGAAACACTTTGTGGTGAATGGGAAGAGGTTGACCCAGGAAGCATATGGCCGTGATAGACACTCTATGTACTGGGTGCAGACGGGTGACATGGAGCGCCTGGTGCTCCCGAGTATTCACATCGAGGAACTTCGGAAACTTCCTGAATCGCATATTGACAGTCGAATGGCCGTGGTTGAGAGGAACCTGGGCTGGTATAACCGCGTTGACATTATATTGAAGAGTACCGCCCATGTCGATGTCTGCCGTACTCAACTCGTTCAGAATCTCGGTGAGATTACAGCTGGTCAGACAAGCACGCTTGATGCAGTCTTCCGCTGTGAGATGGGAGCTTGCTACAAGGATGGAGGTTGGTTGTTCCCCTCAATGATACGGATTTTTGAGGTATTGGATGTTGATTTCGTTGTGATGTTACGCTAGATTTTCACTCTTTCAATGCGGCCGAGACCTTCTTAAACGTCGTAAACAGAAGCGTCGCAAAGGCTCTTGTAGGAGAGGGCCTGTGCGATAACGATCGGTGGCTACAGCTATGTTTGGACACTACGGTGAACACTGGTAAACTGTGCCGAGACCTACAGCCATGGCCTGATCTACTTCGACCTGTTGTGTGCCACCTCCTGAATGCACGGAGGAGCCTTGATCGCGATTTTACTGCATCGCAGGAACTTTTAACTGAGGCTATCAAAAGTCGAAAGCGTGGCGACGGGAACGTCGACATCTTGCAATGGCTTATCGATCGTCACGACGGAACATACGATGAAGCTGGACTCTCGTTCTTGACAAACCAAACCCTCTTTATAGCTATCGCAGCGACGCGGTCAACTGCGAGTTCCATAGTCAATACGTTATTCGATCTTGTAGCGCATCCAGAGCATCAAGATACACTTCGATCAGAAATCCGAACTGCACTCGCCGCCCATGGGAGCTGGTGCCTTGAGGCTGTTCAGGGGATGAAGCGACTAGACAGCTTCATAAAAGAGTCTCAGAGACTGCATCATCACCTTCTTCGTAAGTTCACATGATAGCATACACTCAGGCTCTCGACTAAACTTCACAGTCTCATTCAACCGCAAAGTGAAACAGCCCATCACTCTTTCAAGCGGCACAAACATACCAGCAGGAACTTTCATTTCAACACCGGCTTACTGGGCCGCTAGAGATCCTAGTGCCTTTCCGCCAACAGGAGATGGCTTCGAGCCGTGGAGATGGTTCGACCTCCGGGAAGAAGCTGAACAAAGGGGTCTCAGCGAGATACCATATTTAGCCAGCACTCCAAGCCCACATAACTTGCATTGGGGATATGGTCGGAATGCATGTCCGGGGCGATTCATGGCTGCAGTTGAGGTCAAGCTAATCATTGCTTGGATACTCTGGAACTTCGACGTCTCATGGCCACTAGGGCAGACCAAAAGGCCCGAAAATCTGTTTATAGACGAGCGGGTTCTTCCTGATCCAAGGCAGCAGGTTCGATTTCGACGGCGTACACAGACCTGAGGCAATGCTGCCCTGCTCGTGCGTAAAGAGTGCCAAGCCCCCCGGCCTTGGGGTTAGTGTAGGTCATCTATTAGGATACAATGACAAGTAAACACAGTTGCACTGGTCAAATTAGCTTTGGACAAGTACTATCGGCATTCTCTAAAGACTGGGAATGTTTCAAGGTACTGGCTAAAGAGCAATATATTTTGATGCTAAAGCATGTAGATGAACTTAGTGTTAAGCAGCTCTGAGAGTGAAGTACTGCTTGAATTCTATGTCATCAGCTAGCTTACTCAATTGACCCTTTTCCATATCAACGAGTACTTCTACTTCACCATCGCCTCTTCGCGGCAACATAGCACACATACCGGGGCGATGGCCCTCGGGAAATCGCACGTACTGCATGTGTTCCGTAGAACCCAATACCCGTCCCCAGTTGTGTTTGTAGAACGGGAATTCCCGCCACGTTGTCAAAACCAAATCCGCGCCCGTGGTGCTGGAGAAGTACGGCCGGCGTAAGCTGGGTTCAGGAAGCCGACGGGCAAGCTGTATGGCGTCCCGCGCCCTCTCGGCATTTCGTGCTCCGTAGATAGCCTTCCGTATCAAGGGCGCAATATGTTGCCCATCTGTGTCCGCGACTAGAGCTTCGAGCGGCAATTCGGTGACACTGTTCATAAACACGTTCCCAGGGAAATCTCTAGAGATGCCTAGTGACTTGCGCAGTCCGACAGGGATGCGAAGGCGGGATCGCACACAGCCCGCTAGCTTGAGATCATCATACCTAGCTCTCATTATACAGCGCCAGAGCAATGCAGCTTCCGCGTCGAATGAAGATATTTCCGAGTCTGAACCGCTTGCCCCTGAGAGCTGGGATGAGATTTTTAGGTGCGCTATTGCCTCGTCTGACGCTGCAAAAACGGCCGTCACCCTATTATGTAGAGGAGGTCTCATTGGGCGGATTTGTGTGACGCCGGGAACTGGTTTCTGCAGTCCAAGCATTTCCCACAGCATCGCATCGTTCTTGATGGTTTCCTCCTTTATCTGATCAGAGGAAATTGCATCTTCAGAAAGCGCACTCGGGAGACTCAGCGCATCAGAGCTAATTCCGTCGGGATTTTTAGAGATCATAGGCGCCGGGCTCGTCTCCAATATGTCCACTCCCTGATCGCCCATGTCTTTACAATTCTGAGCCCATGATTGAATTAAGCTCACTTGTGGCGGACCGTCGCCAAAGCCGTGATTATAGCATATTGTTAAAAGACAACCGCCGGGTATGAAGTTGGCCTGGGCCATGACAGGCGTAGACGCTAATGTCTCGTAGCTCGCCGGCTCAAGAATGCGCGGGGATAAGTAGCGGACTGGCATCCCTTCCCGCCGTAACTGCTCGAACGAAGGACGCCAAACACTCGGCTGATCAGTCAAGTCATTGAGACTGAGAGGTACCGGTGTCTTATCCAGCCGACGGTAAGTGAGCTGTAGTTTTGCATTTAACACATCTAGCTTGCCCGCGAGAAACGGTTTCTGCTCGATAGTTTTTGCGAGACCAGCTCGGAGAGCATTGAAAACGGCAACCTTCTTATTAGAATCGCATGGAAACCCCAAAATCCATGTCTGAATAACCGGCGGCCAGATGCTGTCCAATGGACTGCAAAAGTAAGTCTTGCTTCCGCGCATAATTACTAACGTTACACGGCTGGGTTCGGTATGTAGAAAATATTAATGAGCACTTAGCAGTGTGACAATGTTTCAGAGCAGCCCGCAGCACGTTTACCATGTGTGAGTCTAGATAATCGACACGCTGCATAAATCATACACACCTGTTGGCTTCCCAATGCCATGCAGTAGTTTGCTACCGTCCGCCGACTATCCGCTCAGGTCCATTGCAACGCCACCCACATATACTTCTCCGCACCGACCTTCCGACCATCCGACTAATTAATAACTACCGGTGCTACTGCAGGCCTAAGGCGGCGCCATTATTGGGTCACTGTCTGCCTAATGAAGATGGCGTTTAGTTACTCTACGACCTACGACAACTGTGCCATTCCATTCCCCCCCTTCTCCTAAGGCTCTCTTTCTCAATATCAGACTTGTATTGTTCAAGTCTCACTAGCGTTCATTTGCTACCAAGTTCAAGATCAAGTCACAAAGAAAAAAAAAGAAAGATTACGACTACGCACAATGCCGCAGCTTCTTTTCGGCACAGCCTCTTTTGGCATGCCCATGACCAAGTTTGAGGATGTGGAAAGTGTAAAGGAACTCCTTAAGACGCTCCGTGACCTTGGCATTAATCGCTTAGATTCTGGCGCTCGATACCCTCCCCCTAAACCTGGCCGGGCAGAGGAACTTATTGGAGAAGCGAGTGATCTCAGCAAAGACTTCATCGTTGACACCAAGGTCTATACCGACACTAAAACCGATGGCAGTGGGGACTTGACTGTAGAGGCCATCGCATCCTCTACCTCCCAAAGTCTACAGCGCCTAAAGCGCCCTGAGGGTGTAAGCAGCCATGGCCACAGACAACTGACGAACATTAAAACTAACACGCATTGTGCATGATAGGTGAATATACTTCATATTCATCGTGCTGACCCTTCCACACCTCTGGAAGAGCAACTTCGAGGATTCCACGAGCAAATTTCCCAGGGCCATTGCAAGAAAGTGAGTATCACTTCGACAAGGGGATTATATTCGAGGAGACTGATAACCTTTCTTTCGGATCTAGTGGGGCGTCTCGAATGTCCCCATACCAACGCTAGAGAAAATGCTTCAACTATGTGAGCAGAATGGTTGGGAAAAGCCAAGCTGCTACCAGGGCCCATACAACCTAGTAACGCGCGGTATGGAGAAAGAGCTGCTGCCACTGCTACGAGCTCATGGTATCGCCTTTAACGCATTCCAGTAAGCTTTGAGCGCCGAGACCTAATAATGATGAATCCAGCAGTCAGCCAGTACTTACTATTTCATTCTAGGTCACTGGCAGCGGGGTTCTTGACAGGCAAGTTAGTCAACGACCAGCACGCTGGGACTCGCTTCGGCGATGATCACCCCCTCGGCGCGATCGCACGCAAGATGTTTGGAGGGGAAGACCTGCTTGCAGCAATGAAAAAGTTCGATAAAGATGTGAAAGCTCTCGGTCTTACCCCCCTGGAAGTCGCAGCACGGTGGATCACGCATCACTCAGCCCTGGGCGACGACGACGGGGTCCTCTTAGGGGCCAGCAAGAGTGACCAGATTGTTGATACCGTCGGTATAATTCGCAAAGGACCGTTACCAGATGCTGTGCTTCCTTTTGTAGATGAGCTATGGGATGCGGTGAAAGAGACACGCGGAGCTATTCTGTGAATTTACTGTTTAGTGCCTCATCCGCTAAGCAGAAGGAGATCCTCGGCATATCACAGTAATCTTAACCTACCATAGTACTACGTAGAATAGCATGTATTTACTCTGGGGTGTACTAAGAAAACTGCAACGGCCGATACTTACTGGGATAATTTCTGGCTAAGAAAGTCCTATGCTCTAGCGTGCTTTTAGGCAACACTGGTGAACAGAACATCGACCTTGTGAATCTGGTGATGTCACTCTTGAATTTTGCACTGAAACACAGGCATTGATTAGAGACAAATTACCTCCTGGCGAAGAGTGGCGGCACGAACCGTGAAGAATCAGCGAGGATTAGGCACTTAGTTTGATTTCAAATCACCATGACATATTCTACTTTCGCGGGGGTATAGCCAGATTGGGAAACGATAGGCATATTACGATCCCTACTTACTGCCTACTTATGCTTATAAGTGGAGGAGGGTCCTGATCGTGAGGTTAGGGGCCACAAGGATTACCCTTAATGGCAAGAGTCATTATGCATGTGTACGGCACGAATTAGAGAGTGACATTTCTAATGCTACTACGATCGTATTTTGACCTGATACACTGCTCACACCACATGGGGCTACGTGCTAGGGAAAGCGGGATAATGGTACAGTACCATCCAGTGGCTGGTTATACACGAACCCGTCAAACATAATAGTGCATAGTGGCTTTTTATAGTAATCCCTCGGCGTGAAGATCAATCCTTCACTGCAACACACATGTCAAGTGCTATGCTTCCCCTGTGTGACATCGCGGCAGAGGAATTGCAATGGGAGAGCAATCCGTGTCAGAATCATCCAGCTACAATACAATCAAATGAATATCCTTTCATCAACTAAAAATCGCATTTAACGTCCGCAACACAGTCCCTACCTACCGGTTGTTGGTTGGGCCACGTCGTCGCTCTTTTAACAAATCGTTGTGGGAGTCCAAGCGATAATCGACCGACTTATGCAGATTGGTTATGGTGTTTACCCTTAATGACAACTAGACCGGATCTCACGCCACCTTCAAACTGCGTCCATCACCCACTCTCGCTCACGGACCAAACCCCTCCACACGGCCGCCATGGATAGTTTTCCTCAGTCAGAGATCGAATACCAGACCGCCCACTTCAATGAAGACAATGGCACGGCTATTGCTGTCGTCGGCAGCGTGTTCGTTGCGCTCGCTATAGTCTCCGTCGCATTGCGCGTCGTCGCACGGAGGGTGAAAGGAGTGAAGTTAGCCTCCGACGATTATCTTGCAATCGGCACGGTGGTAAGTTCACCACGAGCCCGGACTCAAACAATTCTTCCCGCGGGCTGCCCTACTGACTGCGATTCAAGATACCTTTGCTTGTGTTGAACATTACGTCGGATCTCTGTATGTAGTGAAGGCATCATTCATCACGGGGGTTTTTTCAAGTCGGTTTCGCTAACTTGTGTAGCGGTACGATGGGGTTTGGGAAGGCATCTTCTGTGGGTATTACAGGACCCCGAGAATATCGTTAAGATTGGAAAGGTAAAGACTCTTGTGCCTCTTCACAAACCCATAGACTTACGCTAATCGAATCTCGTGAAAGGTTCAATTGGGTATCTCACTTGGTTATAATTTCTCCATGCTTTTCGGGAAACTGTCTGTGCTTGCGCTCTACCACCGTGTCTTCACTTTTGCGAGCAAGTGGATGAAATGGGGCGTGCTTGGGACGGGCCTCATCACAATTCTATGGTTCACAAGCGGAACATTGGGCGTTTTGTTGGAATGCCGACCTCTTCACACGATTTGGACCGAGAATTGTCTCCCCGCAAAGTCTTCTAGTATCGTTTTTGCCTCCGTTAATTTTGCTACGGACGTTGTCGTCCTGGTCTTACCCCAACGCGTCATCTGGAAGCTGAACCGCTCGTCGCGCGATCGGCTCGCCATAAGTGTTTTGTTTCTATTAGGTATATTGTATGTTCTGAGTCCCATGTCGCCCATGATGAGCATGTTCGTGCATCAACTAACACGGCCTAGCGCCACGGCCGTTACACTTACGCGTTTGGTGTTTTTCAACACCTCTCCCGGATCAGAGCATCCGTATGATTCAACCTGTAAGTGGACCGGTCCCTTTCACTAGTCAATTGAACCGAGCTGATATTTTCTGTCCCATTCACAAGATTATTCCACCTACACGATTCTGTTTACCGTTGTAGAACCCGCGTCCGTAGTGTTGTGTGGATCGCTACCGATGCTGCCTGGTTTGATTAAAGCCTGGATGCACTCATCGACCACGTCGCGGCGGCTATTATCACTCACGAAGTACTGGCCATCCACGCGCGGCAGATCTCAAGGGTCAGGCTGGTCAAAGACAGACGAGGGCGATTCGCGTGATCGCACAGTGGAAGGTAGTTTAAAGAAGAGCAGCCACTCCGCCGAGAGTACAGAGATGTTCGATCTGGAACCTGGCAACGACGGCCATTATCAAACGCATGTTGGACGAGCTATGTAATGACGACTTTATAACCTTCTTGTATATATTGTATCCTATATTCCAATCGTACGAAGTTTATACTCGGAACCAAGTCACAAGATAATAGCACCACGTGGGGATTTGTTTCTGTCGGCTGTTGCACGAAATTAGACGGATTGAAGCAGTTTTTGTCATGTACAAATTGAAGGCGTCTGTCTACATGAATTCAGCACCTAAATCTAATCGCAATATGCTCGTTGTGGTAAATTAAACAACTTACGCTAGAGACCACATGAACATGAGACTCTATAGATCTAGATTGGGTTTCTGTTCTCTATTCCTTTCGTAGTTACATTGTCAAAATTGTTTTGCGTCGCTGCTCTATCGAAATGTGAAGTGCTCCCACGCTTCAGAGACCGTTCCGAGTTGTTTCGGCAGCCTCGGTGCTCTACAAAGATCTGCGCCGCTAAAACTCGCTAGACTCATAAGCCACTATGCATGTAATTCTTCGTTCCCGATCGCCGTTATACAGTAATAGAGAAATATTAACACAGTGAACAACTCCCTAGTAGTCGCTGACCGAGCAAAGTACTCTAAATGTTGTCTTCTGCTTTCATGGTTGTGTAGTAAGGTAGAATGACGGAACTGTATCTGTGCGGTTCGTTCCACGATTGTGCATTGGACCCTGGGCGGAAACCTGTGTATTGTCTACTGTAGGGTAGTTTCTAGCTTCTGCCCTAAGGACACTTATGTCCCCTATTTCTACTCCTACAAGTATGGACGCACAGTACTTCCCAGCCACTCGGCGTCTTCCGCTGTTTTCTTTCCGTAAAAGCATCTACACACATACCTACTTAGTAGTAGAGTCACCGCCTTGGTAGTCCTAGTCGCGGTCCTATCCAGGGTATTTGATGAATTCAGATTTGCTCCGAGTCTGTCTGAGGAACAAAGCCCTTGTGGAACTGCAGTATGCTAGACTAGGGCTTACAAGGAGTTACGTACGTTGTTAATAGCTCGCCATTCAACTACCCGCGCCAAGACGGGACAGAATCCTTCGCTCCCTCATAGCATATGTGGCGTAAGTAAGCTTAAAATATTAGGCAGGTAACATCCGTTCCTTAACGCGGCATGGCAGGTTATCCTTGATATGCCCAACGCCGTCGCCACAACGGTAGCCCCTCTGGCCATTCACATACTCTGGTGGCTCCGAACGATCGCTGTACGCAAATTGTCAGTCAGCCTAACCTTGTCCGCAAGTATCGTATATCTACTTAAGTAATGTAGGGGTGCCTGGTCCAGTACAGATGCAAGTACCGCACGGCAGGTCTGCACGAAATCCTTCAAGAGGCGGCATATTGAAAACCGGAGGGGTACGGAGGTGAAGTGTGCACATACTGGAGCTTATCCCACCCTACCCAATCAAAATCGAACTCAAGTTCACGCACTGTGAAAACAAGACAGAGGACGATTTCCATCATGGCTAGTTCTTCGCCAATGCAACGCATACTCCCCATCTCGAAGGGTCGCCATGCGTTCTTGGCGGGATGCAGAGCATGGCCCTCAGGTACCATGAAGCGCTCCGGCAAAAACTCCTTCGGGCGCGGCCACAGGTCTTCACGCAGGTGTATTATCACGGGGTTTGTTTGAATCACTGGGAGAACTGTCAGATTCGACTGTTAAGTACATCTAGGTTAGATTTCTTAGCATATTTACTTACTACAACCCTCTGTTGGGAAACTTTTGCCGTCGATCTTGAAATGAAAGCCCGGTGTCCCTTGTCGAAACGTTTCGCTCAGGGCATGTAGGCGAAGCGTTTCCTTCACCACTGCGGTTGTGTACCGGAGCTCTTTGATTTTGTATGGTTGACTGCGTAGCGTGTCTGCTGCCCTACAAGGGTCGGCTCCTAGGACTTCATTATGCTCTGCACGTAATGCTTCTTTAACATTATCGTACTTGTTAACTTCATACAGAGTCCAGCAGCTAGGCCCATTAGCCGATCTATTTTCGACGGTCTTCTCTCAGGGGTATTGAGTTGATGAGAGTATACTAACATGGTCTGAGCTGTAGTGTTATGCCCAGCAAAGAGAAAGAATTTGATCTGTGATATGATGGTATCGACCAAATCCGGGGTTAACTGTGTCGTCTTGCCGCCATTAGACTTAACTTGTAAGTCTTTGAGAGCAAGATCGACGATTGTACCCGCATCATCTCCATGGGATTGAGCTGATCGCTCAATTTGCGGAAGAAGCGCATCACGCATTATCTTCCCGTTGACTGATGTAATCTTGCGGTACTTTGGCAGCAGCCTTTCAGCTCTATTCCAAAGCGTGTCCATCTTGACGAGAGGAATCACATTGCTGAGTGCTTGGAATAACGGTCCCGGTCCAGAGGTTTGCTCGTGCAAACGGAGGCCCCTTTCCACGATTAGTAAAGCCCAGAGGAAATTCACTTCAGAATGCATGCTTACAGTGCAACTCGTGCGATGACATCAAATGTGAGACGTATTGTTTTGTCATAAACTGTGAACATAGTACCCCAATTGCCATCGCTGCCTGCCGCGTCTTTGAGCATATTCGTGAAAATAAGAACCTCCTCTAAGAGTACTGGCATGCTTGCGATCAAGTTCCTTGATGAGAACCCCGGATTGAGCAGGGAGCGCCAAAGCTTATGTGTTGACATGCTAGTGCAAGCCATGCTAATCAAGTCTTTTCCTTCCGTGGCCGGCGTCAACGCCCAACGAAACATAGGGTGCCTCGGCTGAGGGTTCCCTTGGGTTAGTTGATAACATGCTTCCGCAGAGGTGACATAGATAATGGGCTGCGGAAAGAATGGCCAGAGGTCGAGGTATATCACAGGTGGACAAGTATCTTCCTTGGGGAAATATGTTTTCCATTCTGCGATCAATCTTTCGCTTATATATCCGGGATGAGCGTCTTTAGGAAGACCACTGCCTAAAGCTTTGAGAATTGGGAGATGGCCTAAGATAAAAGAATGCGGTTGCATCACCGGCTGTCTTCTGTCAGCTCATATGTTGCCACAAGCCATAGCGAATCTCAGGGCATTCTCATGCTCAGGTTCATTATTCTTCCTCTTTGAATCTTCGTTCTCCGTTCTTTTCTGGGTGGCTGTATACTAACTATGCTGTGTGACGATAGTTGTCGTATTCTTCGCCGAATGGCAATGCCACGATGTAACGATCGTGCAAGCCATGATACCAGGAGCAAGATGACAAAGGTTCCCGTTAGGATCCGAACAGGAACATCCTCCAGTCTCCCAAATGCGACATCCATGTTCAATACCGAGGATGGTGTCAAGACGTCAGCACCTTACTGTATTTCAAAGTGATGGTGCCTGTCTCAGCCTTAATGAACTGAAGGTCGGGGGTTAGGAATTCCGGTAGTTGTGGGATTCTGAGGATCCAAGCAGACGGTATTATCCCCAGTAAGGTTAGACCGTACCCAGGTCTCCAGTCTAATGGCATATGTATGCCTGATATGACACTATACTCGAGTGTAGGGTCATCGTCACTATATACCGGTACTGTTAGGGCGACGTAATCATGCTGCGGTCGGTCGACATAACGCTCGATTGACCGACCCACTGCCTAGGTGAACAAATCCGCCTATCTTGCATCGCCATCGCTCTAGTTCGAGTCCATACCCATATCTCACAGGGCTCGGAGGGCTCGCAGGGCTCATACTTAGGACCAGCCCTTGTCTGCCACCGCTGTTTACATGAAAGCATGGATATTTGTCATTTGCCATTTGCCATGGCTCTTAAATTGCCCTGTTATAATTCCACAATGCGCGGCACTTCTTTGGCGCGTCTCTAGTCTCGCTAACTTGTTCCCGTCATTGCATCACGGCAGCACGTATCCACGATGTGGCCAAAAACTCCAAACACATTGTGCTCGGCATGGAGACTTCCTATTCAGATACTCGTTTTTTCTGGTCTTTCCCAGAGCTTAACGGCCGACCCGCTTCCCGTTATCAGATCTCAGACACCATCCCCAGCGCATCAAGCGTGCTCTTTAGCCAAGACCGCGTTTAAGGCCAGCGCTAACGGGTCTGCAACACCAGAGTACATTGATGCTCAGTCCAATTCTTATGTCAACCGCACGCAGGTCAACTGGTAGGTTTTCGCTCTCTTTATGTCGAAATAGAGCCCTGATACTAACAACTTACAGGTCGAGCAACAACTGGCAAAATGCATCCTGTATTGTGTCCCCCCAAGATGTACAAGACGTCGCGCGAGTCATCGGCATCATTACGTCTACACAATCCCCGTTCTCCATTCGAAGCGGTGGACACGACTTCAACAAGAACCATAGCACAGTTGAAAATGGCGTTATTATAGATATGGTCAATTTCAACGACATCACTCTCAGCGTGGACAAGTCAAGTATCACGGTTGGCGTGGGTACTCGCTGGGGTGCTGTTTACCAAGCTCGTGAGTACCTACCCGAACTACCTACCTATCCGGGTTTTGGTGTCTTCATAACATATGTCATGTTTTTCAATCCAGCTTCAGGGGATTGAGACTTATTGAGTCTCTTGCCCATAACGTTCCCATCCTGTGCAAGGCACCACTACTCACATATATCTGTATAGTAAATGGCACAGGGGTATCCGTCAACGGTGCTCGAAGTCCAGATCCGGCGATCGGAGGACAAACAATATCGGGTGGCAGCGGATGGTTGAACAATATCGCCGGCCCAACCGCAGCTTCAGTCATTGCTGCTGACGTAGTTCTGGCCAACGCGTCAATAATCCACGCTACAGAGCAGAATGCAGCAGACCTTCTATGGGCGCTCAGAGGAGGCGGTCCCAACTACGGCATCGTAATCTCGTTCACGTATAAGACTCTCCCTGTGGACAAGGTCTGGTATGGAACAGTTCAATTTCCGGCCGAAAGGAATCGAGAACTCCTAGATGCGCTCGTAGAATATCGTCAGTTAGCCGCCAAGGACAGCAAAGCTAGTATCGTATTTGGCTTATCAACGGATACCAGTGTTCCCGCGTCATTTGTCGGCTTCTTTTACGCGGATGCTATAGAATACCCGAGCGTGTTTAGCCCGTTTTACAACCTCACAGCGGCGCCGGGAGGTATCACCCCCAGGCTTGGTACTCTGGCAGACCTGACAGCCGGTACTCACAGTCCTCAGTATCCCGAGCCGGGTACAGTTCCGTCGTCGTAAGTATTCCTTTGGTATCAATATGACTGGTGGAGGCTTGGGTTTTGCTATCATCTACTGCAGGCAATGCATTGTGACTAAGCTAACAGTTGACACGCGTAGTCACTATGCTGTTACAATGCCTCATAAAGTAGACAAAGCGACGTATAATGAGACGTACACCACATTCACCTCTTTGGCAGAGGAAGCCTCAGATCGCGGTTGGGTGTTTGCATTCGGCTCTCAGCCAATTTCCGCCAATGCGGCCCGGGCCGCTTCCAATATGCCACTTGGACTAGAGGTCGTAGAACAGGACTGTAGGTTCACCTTTTCTTCCCAATCTCGAAAGGGCCATACAATATGTTGCCACACCGTTTACTTGTTCTTGATGAATCCGCTAACATGCATGTTATAGGGGCTTATGCTACGCTCGGCTGGGAGTCGCCAGATGACGACTCAGACGCGATGGGCCTACTGGTGCGCATGGGGCAAGGCTTTGGTAGCGCTGCTGCTCGTCATGATACTAAGATAAGATATTTGTTCATGAATGATGCGTACGACGGGCAGCCTGTTTTGTCGAGCTATGGTGTCGAGAACGTACAGAAGTTGAGAGACATCAGTCGGAAGTATGATCCCCATCAAGTATTTCAGCGGCTACAGAATGGAGGATGGCTTCTCAGTAGAGAGACGGCCTAAATATCTCTTTCTAGACTTTTGATGGTACTGATTATTCCACCCTTGGTGATATCTGGCTGTTTAATACATTTCTATCCGCTTGATAGCGACAGCGGCTTTTCTTGCAAAATACACTTTACCGGAATCCTCCAATATTACCTACTCGTGCTTAACTGCATGACGATCTAAAATAATGAACTCCTAGAGTATGGAATACAATTATAACATCAGAGACTTCTAGCTCAAACTTTGTCCCAAGTCTTCGATCCAACAGTGATTATTCTGACGGTCATGTCACACCTATTATTGCGTTCGGACAAGCCCCGCTGAGCAGGAGTCTGCACTCTTACACCGCCGCCACTTCGACTAACACCAGCATTTTCCCTAACCCCACCTCCTCCCTTTCTTATTTCCCATTTTCTTGGAGCGAACCGGTCGGGCGGAATGAAATAAATATTCAAAAGATGCAGTCCTCGAGGTGGCACTATATGATTAGACTTAATGTTCTCTTTGTCATATTGATACCATTGACTTATGCTTCGGACGGCCCGTCGGATTTCAACTCATGGTGTCGAAATCGCATCTCTGGTTATACAGACAATGACCAATCGCCTATAGCAAGGGATATAGATCCTAGGGTCGACACTTTCGATCTGGGTTGCACAGTATCGACTGAGGCTATAACATCTTTCGGCGGAACTGGAACAGACAGCGTCAACTGCAACACAGCAGCGGAATACGCAAGTGTTTGCTATGACATCTGTTCCGAAGATGCATCCTGCCGATTTGCGAGTAAACAAGACACGGAGGATCAAGGGTTAGAAAGCAATGCGCTTCGAGCCTGTGCTTTAGCAAGCTTTCTCGTCGGCCCAGACCAGGTCGTATGGGGATCTACAGGTAGTCCGGAGCACACTGCACTGGCGCAGGTAAACTGGTAAGATGGATTGAATATGAATAATATTCTACTAGCTTACCATGCTTTAGGTCGAAGGATTGTTGGAAAGCACCCCGCTGTATTTTGCGGCCGTCTAGCACGGAAGATGTCAGTAGGATAGTGAAGATTATCAGCCGCACCTCTACCAAGTTCGCGATCCGTAGCGGTGGCCATAACCCCAATCCTGGATGGGGTAGCATTGGAGAAGACGGAGTACTCGTGGATCTATCGCGCCTAGATAAAATCCAAGTGTCTGGTGATGCGCAGACACTGGCTCTGGGGCCCGGAAGGAGATGGATTGATGTCTACAAAGCACTAGAAGGAACCGGGCGGACAGTTCTCGGTGGCCGCACCCCGGATGTTGGTGTTGGCGGATTGCTACTTGGCGGCGGCATCCCGAGCTTCTCAAGCGAGTACGGCCTAGCATGCGACTACGTGCAAAGGTACAAGGTGGTTCTGGGTAACGGAACAATCGCTCTCGCCGACCGTGACACGAACCGAGACCTATTCTGGGCACTGAAAGGAGGGGGAGCAAACTTCGGTAAGGAGTCACTCGAGAATGTGTGCAGGCCTAGGTAAAGAGTGCTTTCATTGATCAACTCGCATTCGCAGGCATTGTTACTGAATTCGAACTGGAAACTGTCCCCGTAGACAAGATCTGGTACGAATCGCGCATCTACGGACCAGGAGAGAGCCGGAATCTCCTGACTGCCGTCCGCGAGTATCAAGAACACGCCGAGGAAGATCCCCGGGCTTCATTTGCCTTTAGCTTGTCGAGCAATCACACGATTGTAGCATTCATTTATTCTGAGCCCGTAGAGTATCCGGATGTGTTTTCCATGTTTTACGACATTCCATACGAGCGGCATTTCATCAAGCCGACGCTGGGCACTCCATACACCCTAGCGGCGGCGTTTGAAAAGGTCTTGGGCGAACGGCCTGCCTATAAGTAAGTTTAGCGCGTGAGAACACTGATTCTTCCGTTGTTTGTGTTTGATATCAACAACTTGCTACAGACGCGACATAGTCGCCGTTTCTACTCTGCCTGATCTCAAGCTCTACGAAGAAGCATATGATCGTTGGCTCGAGATATCGAGTGACGCGATGGCCAGATTTGACTGTATGATGACTTTTGGCATCCAGCCCGTCACGTCGAGCGCTGTCAAGAAGAGCATGGCGAGAGGCAACCCTCTGACATTTGTACCAGAAAGTCAACAATGTATGTTATCCGAGGCGGGCAGTTCCACGAGATACTACGATCATTATGATTTATTAACTGACCCTATCTTCTCGCTCCAGGGTATACATCAGTAATTCAATGGCAAGATGACAACTACGACGACATAGCACATGAGGCGATCAAGGCAAGCGGCGAAGGGATGCGTAGCGCTGCCCAGCGGAAGGGTCTGCTTCTCGACTTCATCTTCATGAACGACGCTACCTGGGACCAGGACCCTCTCTCCAGCTACGGGGAAGAAAGTGTGGCTGAGCTGATCAGGATTTCTCATGAATACGACAGTTCCCAGTTCTTCCAAAACCTGCAAGCAGATGGCTTCCTACTTCGTAAGATCGGGCAGCAGGGCGGTTCTGCGTGATTCGCAAGGTGCTTTCCTCACTTACGTCTCTCCTCCTGTCTACAATTTACATGCCTTGTCTGCTGATTCGCGCCCGATGCGGGATGCATTCATGTAGTGTACTGTGTGAATAGTAGAGCTAGCATAGATACCCTCGATACCCACATCAAGTCCTGCATGTGATTTGGAAACCCACAGAAGATGTCTTCGGCTGGAGAAAAGATCGTCAAGTCTCCCCTCTCGCAGGGCTGGCTTTACACTGTGATGATACAACACTCTGTCTGCATAAAATGTCACCCTGCACAACTATCTGGGGCTCGCTGGGTACGGTAGCATCGGTAAACACACCCTGCATGAGAAGGAATGTACTAAATGCATACCCACTTCTGACTGCATCTGCGTGGTATTAACCTTATTCTATCACCCGCTAATGTAACGTCTAAGCTAATCGGCATTGCTTGATCGCAGCCAGGCAAGATATGCCGGCATTGGGCTCGGCAGGATGGCGTAGGACCCGAATCGAACCAGGACTTTTCGCGGTCAATGGGGTGATCACCGCGGATGAGCTGGCTAGTTGGTACAACAATACATCGTTAGAATGAGATATTCCTTTGCAGCATCTAGGCATTTCGTCTGGTCTGTGAACCTTTGGGAGAAAATGGGGGGATCTGGAGGGGGAGGGGTGATTTAGCTTGGTTTGGTATGGCCTGTTCGCCCATTGCAACGAACTTCTATATCGATTTTCATCCTATCCTACGAACCAGGCAAATGCCCTCTCAATATTGGCATTTGACACGACACCAAGATGCACCCTATTAACAATGGCACGGCGGACGCTGTCTTCTTGGATATCTCCAAGGTCCAGGGGTATAACGAGCGTACTTTTGCCCTCGTCGTCGTTGGAATTCTCTCTCTTTATTTGACCAGCGTGATCAAATCGAGCTTTTCAGGTGTGAAAGCTCCAATCGTGGGATATAGGTCATGGCTCGAACCAGGATGGCTTGTTCGACTGAGGTTTATTCGAGGCAGTCGGCCTATTATCCGCGAGGGGTATTCTAAGGTATCTATTCATTCAATACTATGCTCGTATTGTGGAAAATATCGATTGCCAATTCTGTGTGAAGTGTAAGAGTGCTGACCCATGGGCGATAATTCAGTTCAAAAACTCCATGTTCAAGATCCGTCGAAACGATGCAGACATCCTCGTAATTTCTCACCGAAACGTGAATAACTTACGCAACATGTCGGAAGAGAAACTTAGCCCAATTCAAGCTCATATCAAGAATCTCCTCGGCTATCACTCAACGACCGACATACTGCTTAAAACGAACATCCACACTCGAACGCTTCAGTCAAAACTAACGCCCAACCTGGCGTCCACCGTAGCTCGCGTGAAGGAGGAGCTTGATCACGCACTGGAGGTCGAGTTTGCCGAGTGTCAGAGTAAGTGCTATGATTCAGTCACTTGATCTCAGTCTGTGTGGGCTCTTACCAATATTTGCAGACGAATGGACATCTGTTTCTATAAATGATCTCATCCTGCGCGTCGTCGCACGCATATCCGCCCGCATCTTTCTTGGTAAGGACGGATGCCGCAATGAGGAGTGGCTATCAACAAGCATTCACTACACAGAAAATGTTTTCATGACAGTCATGACACTGCGAATGCTGCCTGCCTTTTTGCACGGCCCTGTTTCGCGTTGCCTACCCTCATGGTGGCGCCTGCGCTCCAATCTCGCGACCGCAAAGCGCCTCATCAGCCCCATCATACGCGAACGCAGAGAAGCGCAAGCAAGAGAGGGCAATGCGTATAAAAAGCCTGAAGATCTCCTTCAGTGGATGATGGACTCCGCACAGAACGATTTCGAGAGCAATCCGGACTCGCTGGCCCATATCCAGTTGCTTCTAAGCCTTGCTTCTATTCACACGACGACGATGGCGATAGCGCATGCAATATATGACATATGCGCCCATCCCGAATATTTTGAACCACTACGGGCCGAATTGGAATCGGTCACGCGGGAAGACCAGGGATGGGGGAAAACAACGCTCAGTAAGCTGAAGAAGCTCGACAGCTTTGTCAAAGAATCTCAACGGATGAACCCGCCAAGCCAGTGTAAGTGAGCACACTTTTACTCCTAAGCTTTCGCGCTATGAAACACGTACTCTTCAGCGCCCAGATCAAAGATCATCTGCTTACGCCGTAATTCTGGGACAATAGTGGCATTCAATCGGATCGTCAAAGAGCCTCTGGAACTCTCAGACGGCACCAAGCTCCCTGTGGGGACACACTTCAGCATTGCCTCAGACGCAGTCCTTCATGATTCCGAGTACCTGCCGGGTGGTGGCGACCCCGAAAAGTTCGACGGGTTCCGATACGCGCGGCTTCGTGAGAGTGCAGAGAATGCCAACAAATATCAATTCGCGATGACGGAAGATAGCAGCTTACATTTCGGCCACGGCAAGTTTGCCTGTCCCGGGCGCTTCTTCGCTAGTAATGAGATCAAGATGATCCTCGGGCATCTGTTGCTGCGCTACGACTTCCAGTATCCGGGGGGGCAGGGACGACCACAGAACCTCAACGCTGACGAGAATCTGTACCCTGATCCGTCCGCGCGCGTGTTGGTTCAGAGACGCAGGGCGGAGGATGAGATTGGAGTGTAAAAGTGTGGTAATGTGTACGAAATGTGAGAGGGAGCAAGGGTTCTTGGAGCACGGGCGCCGCCTTTAGTGGATGCCACACTGGGGCCGTTTCTACTTAAGCGTATTATTAGAGCACCAGCTAGACTCTTCCTTACCTCTTATGAAAGATATAAGCTCACTAGCGACATTTGTTTGTAAATGAAATTGGTTAAATAAACGGTTACTATATCAATGTTGACCTCAGAGTTTCTTCTGGATTTAACGTTTCATGTTTGTCTCTCGGGTTTATTATTAGGCTTATCTCAGATTCTCATGGAGAACTCAGGGGCTTAACTCCGCAGCTTTAACCAAAGTATTATAAATATAAGGCTCTCTCAAGTACCCAAGTAACTAGGGGGCCCTTGAGTGACTGGCTCCCCTTCTGCAGTTGGTTCTTGCGTCAGGCATTTTTGCTCGGACGCCCACCACGTCTGCTAGAGATTGTATCCTTCTTTGAATTCATTCGTTTCTGTACTACACGAGTATTCGCATTATTTCCCGCAATTGTCTAGGCCTACATAGGCGCCTCAACTTCGAGAGTAGCTACCGTAGTCTGCTTGGCATCAACACTCGCTGGCAACGTCGGCTTCCTATTCCTGGCATGGCCCAAAAATACGGGTTCTTCCAATATCTTCGCCTGAAGGCGATCGTCGTTTTATTGCGGACATGGCTTCGGTTCTCCAGCGGTGATAAGATTCGCCGCGACCAAGCGCTTGTGCCGCGCGACGTCAAGCATGAGCGTGTCAAGATCCCTTCGCGTGAATCCGGCCGCTACATCCTCGCGGATATCTATTACCCTCCCGGGTTTTCCTCATCCACCTCTTCCTCGCCTAAGCAACTGCCTCCCGTTCTTGTCAACTGGCATGGCAGCGGCTTCATCTTCCCTTTGCTAGGAACAGATGCGCTATTCAGTTCTCGCATGGCTCGGGAGACTGGAACCGTGGTGGTCGACGCTGACTACCGCAAAGGACCTGAGACACCCTTCCCCGGCCCTTTGAATGATGCCGAGGATGCGCTTCGGTGGGTCGGCACACAATCCTATCGCTTTGACACGGCCCGCGTAGGCGTTTGTGGTTTCAGCGCTGGTGCGAATCTCGCCCTAACAGCTGCAACGTCGCTTCGCAAGAATCTACAAGGTCTCGTAGATATTCGCATCGCTCTAGTCAACTATGGGCTTTTGGACCTGGCGGCAGACCCCGCGTCCAAGAAGGTACCGCGTCCTATCAACGCCCACCCCATCTGGGCCCTCCATCTGTTTAACGACTGCTATGCTCCGGACGTGGAGTCCCGGACTGATCCAGCAGTGTCACCTGGTTTCGCTCAACCAGAAGACTTCCCGCCAACCGTCGCCCTACTCAGCGCGGAGGGTGACACATTATGGCCCGAGGCCAATGCACTGGCTAAGAACCTAGAGAGCTCGGGTGCGCCCGTAAAAGTTATCAACAGGATATTCGAAGGTGTTCCTCATGCATTTGACAAGGGTACCGAAGAAGGCACGGTGGCCTGGGAGCGCCGTGAGGAAGCATATGAGCTCATGGCGACACTGCTAGAGCAATCGTTTGACATATAGTATAGCGAGCAACAGTCTAATTTTTGTTTTCCTAATGAATTAACTATAGACCATGTCCTCTCTCATCATTTGCCTATCTCGACAGCTTTAATGACACCGAGGGTGAGGCCATAAGCTACATAGAGAGTTACTTATTTCTATCGGACTAACAAGTGCCGCGCGAAGGTGGACACCTACTGTGCCCATTTATCACCTAGGTAGTTTAGTCTCATAAAAGAGTGAATAGTGCTACGCTACGAACTAGTTGGCCGCACCTATCCAATGAATCGTGCAGACTAGATGAGGAGGAAGAGCATACCGTTTCGGCATGAAATACACCTTGAATTGCAGGAAATCAAGAAGAGAACTAACCCCGCTCTTGCCTTGACGTTGCGTTTGGCTGCTTACTAGGTATTCTCCCAAAAGCTGCATGGAACTTCGCCGCCTGGGCATCAAGACTAAGTTGAAAAGGTCACTCGGGGGGCTTGTATCTTGTAATGATCACCGGCAATGTCCCAGCGGTATTGTTGTACAGGAGTGCGTGTGGAGAGCAGACATTTGGCGGTTATCTCCTTGTCCTATCAGCCAATTCCCCATTTACGATACCGAGGATGTAGGACAACCTGGTAATTGCTACTTACGACCCGCCAGACCTACCCTTCTGAGTAACTTTACCTATCTACTGTGTAAGCCTGGATTTCCAAATGAGGTACGGTGTATGCGAGGCCGTGTGTTGGTCAAGGATTCCGGGCTGCATTGCATTAGCTAAGTACCTACTTCAGACTACGTAACATAACAGTAAGGCTGTACGGAACTTGTGACGTGTTGAGGCTTGACCTACATACATACATGCAGTAGATGCTACAGTAGCCGGACATGCGCTCGGGGCAAATGCTTGTTGAAAAGCTTCGCACCGTACTGTCTTTGCTCCCATGCCAAGTATCTACACATTATTCCCGACCGCTTGGCCTTCCGCCTCTGTAGGGTGTTAGAGCCACGTTCACGACCACGAAGTGGCGGCATATACTTCCTTGTTGTTTCCCACCATGTCCCACGCATTAGTTCGCCCCATAAGTAAGTCACTGGCTAGTCCAAGATAGCGAGAGGATCCTTCAGGATCCTCCTCTTGCCCTTTGCTCCCTTGCACATAATTCTAGGGTTTAAATGCCGGTGAGTCCGATAGTAGATGGAGACCTTTGACCGGGGATATTTCGTCATAGGTAAGGATCATCCGAGTAGGGAAAATTATGTCTTGGAAGTAAGGGGCGAGGGGGCATTGTGGAATAAGGAGGGGTAGGACGAACAAGACTGTATGAGGAGCCGCATCCCACTTTATGAATCACGGACCATATGGGGCAAGAGATATACTCTGTGAAGAGGGGCAAAGAGGAGGGCGATATATGAGGAGAATAGGAACAGTGATAGGCTTCGGTAGTGAAGATCTTTCTGTGCCCTTGCCGAAAGATCAAGTATATGAGGATAAGGCATCGGTGCTTGTCTCTCCATCCCGCTGGCACTGAATCTGTGGTCTAGTAGGCAACTACTGAAGTCCTATAGAAAGAATATAATATAAAACCTTGCTCTCCGAACTCACTTGTTATGATAACGTGAACTGCATATCTCTTGACCGACGCAAGAACTATCTCTGATGATCTCAAGATGTCTCTGGCAATACTAGAAACACTAGAAGATTCGATGCAAGATCAACCCTATACACACCTCATCAATTTACCAGAGCAGTCATGGCCCGGGCTTAGCTCTATGTCGGCGTCAGTGTACGACACAGCCTGGCTGTCCATGGTGAAGAAGCCAAGCAGTAGTGGCGGAGCCAGTAACTGGCTCTTTCCAGAGTGCTTTGAGTTTATCTTAAAACAACAACTTCCGTCAGGCGCCTGGGAGTCATACGCTACGCCTATGGACGGGATTTTAAACACCTCAGCAGCGTTGTTGGCGCTGAGAACACGCGTGAGAACACAATCGAATGGGCCAAACCACGACGAGTTGATGGTGAGAAGTAGTAGGGCCGAGGTGGCATTGAAGCAGCTGTTATCTGAATGGGTTATAGCACAACCAGTCGATCAGGGTGGACCGGAATATCTTGTCATATCTCTTTTAGAGCTGTTGAAAAACGAAGGGGTCTCTATCGAATTTCCAGGCCAGGGAATATTACGAGCCATTCGTGGAGAGGTACTAGCCAGGTATTCTCCATTGACAATATACCAGACAACATCGAAGTTGCATGGTTCGCTTGAGGGGTTCGTTGGTCACGTTAATTTCGATGAGGTCCGGTTATGTCGAGACCGGAATGGCTCGATCATGGGATCTCCAGCGCAAGTATCATCATTCTATAATATGGAATTGGACTGACCAGATTAGATCTACTGCTGCCTACTTAATGAATTGCTCGGATTGGGACCATGAAGCCGAAGCATATCTACAGAGTGTCGTCGCTGCACATGAATATTATGGCCAAGCTGGGGTCCCTAGTGCTTGGCCTACAAACTTCTCTGAAGTATTCCGGGTGCGTATATCATAGGTTCACTGGCTACAACCTATGAGACTTTTAATCCTGACTCGTAACCCTCCCATTAGATGGCTGCTCCCTCAACCTCTGCGGGACTCTGTGTCAAAGGAGCGAACGCGCTCGACTTAAGCAACGTTATGGAAGAATCATTTGAAAACCGGAAACTCTCCGACCCCAGTAAGAGCCTCATTTGTAAAAACATATAGCAAGACATACATTGATCCCGCATCCAAGGTCCGAGAAGTCTGCTCAATCACGACACCGCCACCAAGTGCGAAGCCCCTTATTCTATGGACTACACCAGCCCCTCAGATGTGAACACCCGGCCGTACGAAGGAAATACGTGCCTTGATACATGTTCCAATGAACGCGCGCCTGGTTTCAGCGCCAATTGTAGCGCTTTGATATCACTGCTCGAATGTGAAAACAGACATCAAAACCTTCCACAAATTGCAAAGATCCTTCGACACTTGGTGGACATAGTTTTCAAGGGATGTGTGCAAGATAACCGGGTCAGTGATCGCTCCTCCTCAGATCCTTGACGCCGGGCGCCTTTCGTTTTTTAACCCCTTTATCTTGTCCAATATATCATTGTACCAGGATCTATTACTTACATCACACTCCAGAGCCTAAATGAGCTTTATTGGATGATGCTTCTTACCAGAGCGTTTGAGCTCCTTTTCTCTCATCATCAACTAGCATCAGCATTATTTAATGTCGATGTCAATCTACGATGCGAGATTCCGATGATCGCGCTGCACATATTGTCAAAAATTCTCCAGACCCAGCAAAGTGATGGATCCTGGGACAACAACTGTGAAATCACGTCCTACGGTGTCTTAACCTTAGCTTCACTTTCCAAGCTACCTTCCATCCAGCAGCTCGGGGATAACAGTAGAGTTCCGGGGGCCATTGCCTCCGCGAAATCATATCTACATCAAAACAAGAGCGAATGGCGCACGGGTTGCTATCATTGGATCGGCAAAGTTACATATAAATCTCCTGTGCTCAGTGAAGCTTATTGTCTGGCTGCAGCAGCTGTTCCTACGCACTCAGATAAACACATTGACGCTGGCGGTCCTATGAGACAGTTATTCTTTGTCCCGTGGGAGGTTATCATTAGTATGAGGAAATCCGGGGAGCTCCTCGCGCGCACACCAATGTTCCGGAAGAGCGAAGCGTTCACGTTGCGCATGGCTGAGCTAAAGGCTGCCTTTGCCATGCAGCTACTAGACCGCCAGACTCCAGCCATCTTCCCAAGAACAGCCAAAGGGAAAGACAAGTATATCTTCTTTATACCTTTGGTTCTAACAGCTTGCGCAGAGCTATACGGTTGTACTGTCAGTCTCTCCTCTATATATGAGGTAATGGTCTTGTCTGTTCTCAACTTCCACGTGGACGAGTTCATTGAGGGGGTTATAGAACGACATTTCATGGACAATCTGGATGCTGTTCGTAATGTCGTCGTGGATCTCTGCGAAGAATTATCTTTGGAATCCACGACAAAGAATGATAAGGATGGGGAAAAGGCGAACGAAGCTGGCTGCAATGAACTTAAAGCAAGCTCAATTAGCTCGGAAGAAAATGTCGAGGCCAAGGAGAACCGTCCCTCCATTGCGGAAGTCAGGAATGTGCTGCGTCAGTATGTAGCATACATTCTTCACCACCAAGATGTCTTGTCGAGCCCAGCTGCTCTACAGCGGCGATTGGCTCGTGATTTGCAGACTTTCTTACTAGCGCATCTCTCACACGCGGAAGACAATCGACGGCTGCGTGCACAACTCGATTCCTGTATTGAGAACAGCATTCAACAGCAGGAGAATCACCCAACACAAGCGGTAGTTCCCAGCTCCCTTGTGGAATACCAAGACGCAAAGCAGAGCTTCTATCAATGGGTTCGAAGCACCTCGGCCGACCACACGTCATGCCCATTCTCCTTCTTCTTTTTCAATTGTTTGACCTACGCGGCATCATCACCAGCAAAGCAAGCCCGCGGCGGTATCCTCGCTTCTGCAAGGACGGCGTACTTGGCAGAAGACGCTTGCCGCCATCTCGCCACGACGTGCCGAATGTATAACGATCTAGGATCGACGGCTCGAGACGCGGACGAGCGGAATTTGAACTCGACCAACTTTCCCGAGTTTTCTGCTCGCCAGAGCCACCACTCATTAGGAGGAGACTGTGTTGATTTGCGCACAAAAGCCAAAGATGAATTGTTATGGCTTGCAAGATACGAGGAGAAAGGATTGAAGATGTCGCTGGATCTGCTGGAAGAGGAATTAGGAGATGCTAATTTGATGAGTCACTTGCGTTTCTTCGTCAATGTTACGGAGCTTTATGGTCAGATATATGTGTTGAAAGACGTTGGGACACGCACGCAGTAGGTAAGATGGGGCTTGATAGAGGAATTTTCTTTATATGATTTCTGGTGAAGACGGACAGCTGTGGTTGCTTCACGAAAATACATGTTTCTTATGTAAAGAGGGTGTGAAGACGAAAGTTTGCGTGTTATTCTAACGCAATCTTGGTTTTGACAGTTAGTCTTTGCGGGCTTTACGAAATGGAGTTAAATGAATATTAAATTGCCAATTTTTCTTTGAAAGCAGTCCTCAGCATCTGTTACTTTAAAATATTCGAAAGATATCTATCTTCTAGCCATGTGACATGTCCTCCTTCCAGATGTTCGAAACCTTCAAATCGTCCATCTACCCTCTATCAAATGGGCTGATTAGTTATATGAATTCCGAGCCTCGATAAATTGCTACTTCTCAGCATCGCACATGATTAGACTTGGCTGGAAACATGAATGGCCACCTATTCCAAGTAGAAGAATAACTCAACAGTCTTGAAACATGTGTGACAACTCGAGTATAGGTGCACAAAATGCCGCAAGAAGAGTGTATTATAAAAATGCCAAGTACTTCTTCCGAGTATGAAATTCGAATTTCTATCAATAAACAGGTTCAAGAGGGAACATTGAAAAAATTCATCTTGTACACCTGAAGTCACATAATTAGGCATCGTGCTGTTGTCAGTGCTAAGCTTGCAACGCCAGACGGCTGCCAGGTGTCCGTAACCAGCGCCAGGATGTTACACATACTGTTACCCGCCGTTCTCGGCCAGCAATATGTAAGCATTGCCATTACCTAACGTGTAATCGAAATCGCTGCGACGATGTGACCTGCGCAAAAGTCTGTGACTCAGAACTTAAGCACGCTTAAACGGATAACCCACCAAGTGACTGAATTATTATTCACGTTGCCATGAATTCTTAGCAAAAAGATTTTCCGCCAAGCTCCGAATCAGCGCCCAAGTTTGAGTCATTGGTGCGAGTGTAGGACAGGACGGTGCGAGACAAGCAATGATGCCCCTTTGTTAATTAAGTATATTATTACCCCTCCATGCTACCCCTCGCCGAAGATAGTTGCATGTCCATTATCTCAGCTATCTAATAGATACCTCAATATCAGATAGCATCAACCTCCTCCCCTTTGCGACATCAATTGATACCCACTCCCTTGCACTACGGCCTGGGTCGATACGGCTCCATCTCCGCCATGCCCTCCCGAGCAGACATCACCTATTTTGGTGCCGGCCCGTCGGCTCTTCCCACCGAGGTAATCGAGGATGCTGCCCAGGCGCTTATCAACTACAACGACACCGGTCTGGGCATCGCCGAGCACTCACATCGCTCCGACATAGCTAAGAACATCATCAATAAAACCAAAGCTGACCTCGCCTCCTATCTGGATATCCCAGATGACTATGAGATCCTATTTATGTCCGGCGGTGGCTCGGGAGAGTTCGCCGCCGTGGCTTACAACTTTGTCGGTGCTTGGGTTGCACGCAAACAGGCCGAGATCGGATCCGGCGACAATGCAGTACCACAGCTTCAATCGGCCCTGAAAGACCTCAAAATGGACTACATAATCACCGGCGGATGGTCACAGAAAGCTGCGGCTGAGGCTGAGCGATTATTCGGCGCGGAACATGTCAACGTTGTGGCAGACAGTCGCAAGGTCAATAATGGTAAATTCGGAGTTATACCCGATGAGAGCACTTGGAACCTTTCTCAGGGCGCTGCATTTGTCTATTACTGTGATAATGAGACCGTCGATGTGAGTATCGTCCGCGCCTTCATTTTCTTTTCATTTCAGCAACTTTGGGTTGTTGATCGACTCTGCACACTCCACCACTTCGAGAATAATGATGAGCACGGGAGCAACCGCCGTAGCCATCAGCTGAGATTACAACCAGATGGCAGCAAGAAGTGTTATGCTATCAATGCTATTCAGTAGATGACTAACATGAAGTGTTACAGGGCGTCGAGCTGCCTGGGTTCCCCAAGGCCCTCGAGTCGACGGGTGTCAATGAGCCAATTGTCGTAGCCGACATGAGCTCCAATATCCTTTCAAGGAAGGTGCCGATCAAAAAATTCTCGGCTATTTTCTTCGGCGCCCAGAAGAACTTGGGTTTGACAGGCATCACCGTCGTAGTTATCAAGAAAAGCTTCTTACCACCTGTCACGTCTCAGCCTTCTGCGACTCTGATGAGACAGCTCGGCTTACCGATTCCGCCACGCATTTTCGAGTATGAGACTGCTGCCAAGAACAACAGCTTGTACAACACATTGAGCATTTTCGAGTAAGCGGAGCGTTTCTATAAGACTGCAATGTTGCTAATCAAACTGCGTTTAGTGTATATGTCGCGGGCCAGGTTTTGAACAGGCTGCTGCAACAATATCCCAACAAAGTCGAAGGACAACAAGCGGTGTCTGAAGAAAAGGCTCAGATTATCTACGGAGCTCTAGAGGCCTGCCCTAACATCTACAAGATTATCCCTGATAAGACAGCGCGGTCACGTATGAATATCTGCTTCAGGATTGAGGGTGGTGATGCCGTAGAGGCAGCTTTCTTGAAGGAGGGTACTGCTCTGGGCTTGACTGGGCTGAAAGGTCACCGCAGTCTAGGTGGGATTCGGGCGAGCAATTATAACGCGATCTCCATCGGTGGTGCTAAGAAACTCGCCGACTTTATCGGCGCTTTCGCTAAGAAACAGGGACAGTCATAAAAGAGTAATAGAGGGAGCAAGGGCTGTACGCCCAATATTAAATAATTCCACGACCGCTTAGTGGCACCTAAATTCATGCAATAACTGACCTCTCGCTGTGTTCTGGTCTTGAGTGCACTAACCTTCTCACAGTAAGTCGCCAACCGGGAATGCGGCTATCAATGACGCTATGTAGCGAGTCCTCCTCACCCGAGACGGCTAATACTGACCGACCTCAGAGATCCTGAATCGTGAAGGTGTCTCAGTTGTATGAGGCCCAGCTTTCACAGGTTACTATCTAGGGGTTTATGTATCTAGCTTAAATTCACATTCGGGGTTTAATGTTACGACAAATGTAGACGGAGAATTCATTGAGGATATAAAATCAATTCAATAATACATACTTACGTCCGAAGACTAAATTTTTATGAAGCAACTCCTTTCATAGCTGTATCTTACAGCGTTCCGGCTTAGCGCAACCGAAAAAACAATCACACACAGCTCGTTTGACAAGTACTTACATACAATAATATAAATTAGGATCCTCTGAGGTGGAAGGCGAAGCGTTCGGATTCAGGCCTGTAGCTGCCGCTGCTTTAGATCCGTGCCCTGTAGGGTTATAATTTGTATGAGGGTGAGTGTTGGGGGGATGAGCGTTAGGAGGTTGAGCTTTGGGAGGGTAGTTGCTCGCATCTACAAGGGGCGCATTAGAGCTGGCCTTGAAGATAGGGAGTAGTGGAGAGATTATGCTGAATGACATTGTGAAGGGATGATGCAGATTCTATTGCTGTAAAGGTTAGTAGTTAGTGTAGGTGTATGATGGGTAGATTGAGCTGGTTGATTGATGATGTGGTGGAAACGCTGGGCAGACTGGCCTTGTTTATACCCCTTCTCGACATGGTGACATTCAGCATGTTTCTGAAATAAGGCCATTGTTCGCGTAATAGAAACGCACTGGAAGTGATCATACGAGACAGCTATTCGGAAACAAATACAGCATTATGGAAAGCTGACCGTGTTTATTGAACAATGGTTTCAGAATGTGCATGTAACTGTTAGAAGTTCGTCGCGGCTCATGATACATTTCCGAAAGTCAACAAAGATGGCATGATCAAGGCAGACGTGCTTGAGCGCTCTCGTTGGCTTTGTTGCACTGCTCACAACCCTTGTTCGATTTGCGATTCATGACTTCCGACACCGCAGTATCAACGCCATCGTCCCGGTCATTCAACTATACGATCGCGTAGAACAGAGGAATTTGTGACAGGGCGGTGAAGGCTGCCCTGAAATACCAGTTCCTTTGGGATTCGAAGCGCCTTGGGACCAGCTCGCGCCTCTTTGATGCATTCGTGATATTCAAATGACAATGACGGGTTTCGGGTCTTAGGTTCCGAGGCCCCCAGCGAAGGACCTGCTAAAAAACATCTCTGTTATGCATGTACGCGTATTATTTCCAAGCTCATTGTTAGTAGAGATATTTCTTGAGGCCACCCGACTCTACTGAGATCAGTGTCAGCGCCTGAGAAAGACACAGTCAATTACACCGTAGCTTATGGTACCTACCTAGAAGTTTGAGGAGATTCTCGCCCACATGAACTCGAGTTAGTGCTCACTCCACAGCTCCCAAATGAACGGTACGCTACACCGCACTACTGTACACTCCCTACCTATCATCCTGCAGTTGCTGACTGCTGCACTACGAAATCCCGTGTGCCACGTGTAGGCTTTGGGGCCTCCGAACTTGAGAAACCATATCTAGTACAGGGAAGAATTTCACATGTCGAGGGATTACTTTCATCGCCAACACATCACTGTGCCGTATACTCACTTGATATCAACGATGTCCTTGCAGGAGATCACCTTACTATGTACAATGTGTTCTCCGGCGTGGAAACTAACACGGCTATGTGGGCTATGTGATACCTAGAGTTAGCTGAAGTGAATACTAGTATTGAACCTTCATAGATATCTATATATAAGCTAGGGAACTAGTACCACTTTTACAACGCTGCCTGAGTAATGTATTCAATCACTCAATCATCATTTTCCTGCTGGCGCTGTCACCATCTCCAGAGATAAGCGGTAACACTGCATGTCCACCCATCTGGGTATTTTCGTGGGGTTTATTGCCTCAGAAGGCAACGAGGAGCATGCTGAATGGCTACCGGACGTCCGAACTCCCGGGATAGAGCAACAACATGACTAGTGGATGTAGTGTGCCCTGCTTGGCGTTGTCTTTAAATAGATTCCATAGGCGATTCTATCTTCTCAGCAGGTTACACCCAAAAGTAATATAGATAGCCTACTACGGTACACTACATCCAGCTTGTTAGCTAGAATATCTTGCTAAGACTGGATTGCGGAATTGCATGTCCTCAAGGAAGCAAGCCTAGGAGATGCGCTGCAGCGAAATGCCTGGCTAACACATACATCGGTCACCTTCAGTCCGTGAGCTGTCCTTTGTCGCAGAGCACGGGACAGATAACTGCATGTCTCAGATGACACATGTGCCGGTACACTACGATCGGTATTTTTCAGCGGCCGCTTACATGGTCTTGTAACATTCCTATTATTCTGAAGTGATGAACTCACAGAGGAAAAGTAGGGGTGGTCAGAGAGAGTGGCCTTATGTAAGAGCTAAGCCTTACCGTTGGCCATAGTACAGTCGTGTACGAAGTACCGTAGAGACTACCTACATAGTATCTATCTGACCCTCCATCTCAATGAGTTTAGTGTACCTGTACCTTACTAGCTTCCTGTTGCCGCATTAATCCCTTTCTGTCCCTTGTTGTCAGCTTCGAGAGTATTGGTCGAAATTCAGATCAACGATGATGACATGGTTGCTCCGTTCCCTCAGCTTAATAACAGAGGCGGTATTGACCCGATCAACACAGAAATAGGTATGCTGTTGCGGGGGTCTAGATGGGCCGCTCCCTACGTAATCAGTCCTATCCAGTGCCATGGTACATGTTTTGGTGACTATCTACTGGTACACTAGCAAGAAGCAGAGGGATCATCATGACGAAGAGCCACCGCTGCTCAACTTGGCGCCCTTTCATACTCAGTAAGTACGTCGACTAAGTATGTGGGTAGGAGGCCTGTCTTGCTGGTGTCTATATTAATATTAGGTCTCTTATTATTGCGCAACTCGCCGAAGCCCCCTACCCATTCAGCACTGACTGGCTGAGCGAGCGACTGTGCTGTTAGTTTTCTACTTCTTCCTTGTGCGGAAGCCGTGCTTGGCAACGAGCGCTACAGGAATGATTTGCTGCTGAATATCGGTTGGCACAAGCCTGGCCCCCAATCATACCGACCCCGGCTAGTCACAGAACCGGGGGGGTATGGTAACTGTTGGTGGCTGACGCGAGCGCCCCGACAGAGACAGAGAGAGATCAAGCTCAGAATCCGTTTGATCATCTTTCTCGCCTCCTCCTACACTCATAACTAGTATACGACCGCGGCCTCAGTCAAACATTCATCCCGACTTCGGGTCGCTCGCTGCGACACCTTTCATCACAATGGTGCTTCGAAAGAAAGAAGTGTACACGATTATCACGCCAATCCCCGGCTTTATACCCCGCCAACTGGCCATCGACATCCTGCATAGCCATGGCGAGGTCATAAACCTCAATCCTCTCGTCCTCGACCACAAGCTGATCAAAGCACCTCGCGATGCCGCCACCGACGAGTACTACTCTACCTGGTATGAGATCACCGAGCGCGTGCAATTGGTGCCAGGAATGGGCAAGTTCGGGTCCAGCAAAATCTCGTTCAACGCCTGCTTCCACGACCTACCGTGGGGCCTCCAGACCCATGTCTACGCTCCCTTGAATATCGATATGCGGAACAAGTATCGCATCGGCGGGAACCAACCAGGTGTCGAACCTCCAGAGCCGGCTGAGATCGGGATGGCAGAGCTAGGGGTCCCGAGGGACGGGCTATACTTGAGGGAGGACATTGAAATTCGATGCAACATCGCTATGGTAAGCACAGTGAAGGCGCAAATGAAAGCGGCCAGTAAGGAGATGGTGGGGCGTATCATCAAGAAAGCCGAGTTGTTGGATGCTGGCGTATTGGAAGCCATGATAGAAAACGGGAGAATGAAGACGTACAAACCTCAGAATCGGAACTACACAGGCGGGTTAGAGGAGTCGAGATCACCGCAGCTCTCGCCCTCATTACCCTATGGTCCAAACTCGCCACAGTCGCCGACCATTCCATACCAGATCCCACGACCAGTCTCTACGCAATACCAGCCGCGCAGTCGCCCTGGAACCTCTGGGTCTAACGGGTATGCGCCGTCCTGGCAAATGCAGCAGCAGCAAATGATGATAGACGAAAACAAGCCACCGCATCTGCATGCAGGACTACCCCACAGCCAGAACTTTGCGCCAGGAAGCCAGGCCTTCCCGATGGAACTGCCTGGTGACTTCTACCATCCTCAGTCCTCTCCGCAGCTATCCCCTAGCAACCCGGCCATGGGGCGCAACTCTCCTAACTTGAACCCTCCGTACTCGCCCGACCCAACTGGGCAGAGGTGGTCGCACCAGCCGAACCAGTCGGCGAAAGCTTCGCGACCTACTTCGTATGCCTCCGACCCTGGCATCATGAACCGTGGCTCTCCCGGACCCGAACGCAATGCCTTCGCCGCCGAGCTGGCGACACACCGCGAGACACCCGAGGAACACAGTACCGACAAATTCGGGAGCCGGACAAACGGGTACCGTGCATTCAGTTACAACTACAACCCCGCAGACTACTCCCGACCGAATCGCTAGGCTCGACCAGAACACGATGAACGCAGATACATGATCAACGGCTGTACATTACCTATATTAAATGGAAAAAGCGGAAAGTAAGGGCCGGCGAAGCTCGACTTGACTTTTTGGGGCGTGGGGGGAAGCGAAGTGTATGTTTCCATCTCTTTTTTTGGAAGCGTCGACACTGGAGGGCGCAGCCGGTGTTTTATGATTAAATTTTGATACCTTATCTTATGATGACGGCCAGCAAGAAAAAGGGAAGAAATACCTAGATACCGGAAGGGCTTATTGCTTATTGATCTATTACTGGCACCTGATGCGGATTACCATCCTGTCGATGGACGATTCTTTTTGTTCCTCTGTCTTGGTTTATTGTACATATTCACTATAGTTGAGATATAACTTGGAACGGCTGCTACAGCATATGTACTATTACTGGTGTCCATTGAGTAATCTGTCACAAGCCCCAGGTGACTGACTGACTGATCGCTGCTATGTGAAATTAGGATTACGATCAGAGTGTGCTACTCATTTTGACACATTTATTCTACTTCTGGAATTGAAATTGGAAAATAGAATTGAGGGATATACTGCCTTGATTAACGATTATAGGGAAAAAGAAGAAACTACACTGAGCCATGCCCGGATCAATCGGCGCGCTTGACGCAGAAGGGGTTCGGCGTGAAGATGCCGTACGGGTCCGCTTCTTTCCGGATCCGCCGCAGCTTGTCGTACTTGGCTTGGTCCTCGTGGTACGTGTTCCACACTGCGTCCAGGTTCCAATCCCCGTACGAGCCCCAGAGCCAGCGACGGTCCTGCTTTGAGAAGACGCCATTGGGCCCGATGGCTTCCTCGTCGTTTACCTTTTGCCAGTCTTCTGCGCGTGTCTTGGTCTCGGGGTTACTGGAATGTTTGTGTCAGTTGGAGGTCTCATAGAGGTGCTTTGGCACACCAAGACATAAGCGTTGGCTTGGAATGAGTGCCAAACCGTACACGATGGCAAGAGAGATGAGGCGGTGACGGCGGGTATGTATGACTTACTGGAAGCAATCCATAGTAGCGCACATAGTCGTGTCTCGCCAGCTGTAGGCCGTGCCATTGCCCGCATTGCGCGTGAACATGGAGTTCTTGCCGCCGTAGCATTGCAGCTGCGCAGACAGCCAGCAGCGGTTATGCTCGGGCTTGACTATGGCATCAATGCGTTTGACGACCCAGTCGGCCCAACCGTCCTTGCCGAGCGTGTGTGAGTTGGTCGTATAGGTGCGCTTGACATACGGCTTCTCGAACTCCCGCACGTTGCGGAAGATCCAGTCGCCCGTGAGCTGTGACATCGGCTTTTCTTCAACATCGTTCTTCCCTAGGATCCAGTCCGATCCCTCTTTGATCCGATCGAACCACGACATGTCGCACTTGTCGCCTTTCTCGAACGGCACCCATTGCGCGTACACGATGATCGCGCGCGGCCAGGCGATGACGCCGTTTTTGCCGTATAATTCGGGGTGCTCACGCGCCATTACCTCGTCTAATCCCGGCCATAGGTCGAGGAGGGGGAAGGCTGAGCTTAGGACACTGATGCATAGGTCGTAGTTGCGCGGGAAGTCCTCATTGTCGGACATCTCGACTAGAATGTCTACCAAACGCTTCAAGGTTTTGGTATCGTAGAAATACAAGGCCTTCATCCCTCTCGACCCATTATAGTCCTCATCTTGGTGTACTTGAAGCGTGAAGTGGGTTAGCACGCCAAAGTTGCCAGGACTACCGCCCAGGAACGCCCAGAACAGGTCTGGGTTGTCGGCCTTGGTGATTTCCTTGGAGTTCCCATCGGAATCAATGATCTCAAGGGATAGGACGTGGTCTCCAAATAACCCGAAGCTGCGGCCTAATTGCCCAAAACCTTAACCCATTCATTAGCTTAGCTGTCATGGTGAATTTAGAGCCTCTGAGTGAGAAGAACAAGGAGTGTGAGGGGTATTCATGAAATCACTATAAGCTGCGACTCCTTACCTCCGGATTGAACATGGCCGCCGAGACTATGAAACTGTATCAGTACTTTTTTTCCTTTTTCCCAGCCAGGTTTGTCTCGGATATATGCAGGGCTAGCTTTGACTTCAATCTGTGAGAAGCAAGGCTGTTCCAAAATGAGACAAATGTTTAAAAGGAGTAACTCACTGGACTTCTGTGCATTGTCCATGAGGAACAAACACTTTGTTCTTCGTCGCCCATTCATTGAATTCGCCGAGACTCCAGCTCACACTCGTCCGAACATAAGCCTTGCCATCTTTGCGGAAGACGGCACGGTCATCAGGTCCCTTGAATGTGTCTTCGAGATCAAGCTGAATGTTGGGAGCACTGGTTGAAGACGCTCCGGAATACTGATGGCCGCCAGTCTTGATCGCGACCGCTACGCCCTTTTCTTTGGCATACTTCAGCGTAAGAATGATGTCTTCCTTCGTCGTCGGCTTCACGATGAGTGCCGGGTTTAGATCGCGCTCGACACCGTACGTCGAAGTCGCGTATTGATATTTGTTGTCGTCATAAGACCGGCTGCCTGGGAGAGTTTGTGTCCCTGTGACTCCAGCAATTGTGGCTATCGTTGAAGAACTTGCTGCTGCTGTAGGCGACAGTAGGCCAAGAGCCCGTCGTAATGTTGATAGAATGCTGCCCATGTTGGTCTCTAAGTTCTGAAGACCTTAGATTCCTCTATCGGGCTGCTAGGGCTCCTATATATCCTCCTCCTCCTTGCCCACCTTTCATTTACACCACATTCCTGTCTCTGTGTTACTCGAAACGCCAGCCTCGGGCTGGCCGGCTGGCCCATCAGCTTACGTTGTTGCATGAGTAATTTAATGGTACCATGATATCATCTAAAGCTGACTATTGCTTTTGCAGACGATGTCTACCAGTCATTTTACTTAGCTCTGACTGAGATAACGCCTTGTTGCTCAGCTCCAGACCGCAAGCGCCGTACGTAATCGGAAGTCTCCGTTTGAGCCATTATAGAATGGCATGATTGGCATTTCACTCATACCGCAGCTTAAGTACTAACCTAGTGATTAGATGACCGATTTTTGAGATTCTGTGTTGTAGCCTCCCACCAAGGCGATAGTGGACCTTTAGAGCTGACGTACGATTGCTGAGAGAGACTGTGTGTGGGTAGCATCAAGCCACACCAAAATAAGGGCGTCGGTCAGTCTCACTGTTGAATGGAAAGTCCTCACACCAAATATACCGAGTTTCAGCCCGAACGCAAGGGCATTAGGGCTGAGCCGATGTGATTGGCAAGCTTGTACTTCGGGTTTCCACCAAAGCGGATTATGTTGTATCAATCCAACGTAACATTCTCGCATATTAGCACTTGGAGATAAGGTCATCTAGAAATCAATGCCTGGCGTATCATGATCAGAGCCTAGGCAAGTACGGCCTAGATATCGTATTCTTAGTCGTTATGCTTGAGATGTGGCGCCAGCTGCAATATCCCTGAGGAGTATTCATGTCATGTCTCAGCCAGCTTCACTTGGACCAAGGGTATTCTTCTCTTAGTTGAACCCCCCGGTAAGCTAGTAGATTGAGGCTCCCTAGTCAATGTGGAGTGAAGACCTAGGTATGGTACTTCCGTACTCGTCATGTACTTTGACACCTCTCTGGTGCACGTCACTGTTGGCAGAGGCGGTGCGATGTGGAATCTCCCACTTCTCATTTATTATTTCTATATTGTAGAAGTTATTCATATGATATATTTAATTTTCTCTCTTCTTTCCCATCGCCTGGAATTGCAGTCTATCCCGTTTGGCCCTTTTCTCGACCGGGCCTGGCATGGTCTTTAGGTAAGTGACTTCACATTGCAAATCGTCTTCAGTTTCGATGCTCTCTATGAATCAGGTGATCCTCGCCATCCGACCCAATATTAAATTCGGTTTACAGGAACACCAGTCAGCAAGATGAGGCAGCCATTGCACCTAATAGTGCCGCCGCTTAGACAGAGGTCAGGCTATGACAAGCTGGGAGAGATACGTTTTGATAGGGAGGCACGTAACCTTGTATAGCTCCTGCTCGTCCCACTACGGCTACGAGACAACGGACTCCCCGAGATACGTCCGCACGAAAACCAAAGTTCTGCTGTTTACTTCTCTATTGACTCGTTCTAGCTTAGCTCTAGATACCTACCAACAAGGAGTCAAACGGAAAGGTAGCAATCTCTCCTCTCTCCCTACAAAATCCCATCGTCTTATTATTTTCCTTCCCAAAGACAAGACCAGACCCCTTTTCATACGTATTACCCAACAGGTACTCGTTGTCTATAGCTTAAGACTTCTAAGACGTATGGTGCTCTGGTACAAGAATTGTTTGTATTATAGGGCCAAATGCTTGTCCACCTGAGCGATTTTGTACGAAAGATAGGGCTTTGGATCATGAGAAGGCTCGTTTTATAGATCACGGTTACTAGGGCGAAAGCGATAACGATGTCGACCATAAATATTTGATAGCCAATATCGAAGAAGGTCAAGCGTGCCATGAGTAATTCGGATCCAAGATCTCGATGTTATTTGCTCTATCGGGCCCTAATATCACTAATTAGGCCATTTATTATTCTATCCCCCCCTTCACCTCCTTGTTGTAATAACTAAATTCAGTATATTGGTCATATTTCCTTCAACCTGAGTATCTGTGTCTGAATTCATTTGGCACTTTCAACATCTATTGCATCCTTGCCACCAACTGATAAGAGAAGCAGGAAAGAGGTGTTCTTCACGCCTCATCATATGCCCTCAGCATAGGATGGCTTAACAGTTGTTCCATCGCACCTTTCTCTAAGGAAATGTTAACATCAAAATCGCCTGTGGCAGCAATATCCATGAGTTGCCTTTGCGAAAAGAGTTAGCAATCGATAAGTGAGAGGCACATCAGAGAGGAAAACCGATGCTTAGGGCGGGCACCATGTATTGTGGCTGATAAAATATGTTAATGAGAGATAAGTACGTACATAACCCCATCTGAGAAAGGCATCTGAGCTTGAACATAGCGTGCCACTCCCGTACCGTGGAAATTTACTTCGTAGGCGCGCGATCGCGCCCAAGACGTCACCAGGATGTGTCGAGAGCCAAGGAAGGCTTGCCAGAGGCGCTGGGGGCTGATTTCGTGGGCACTGGCATATAAATGATCGGAGATTGCCTGAGAAGTAAACTGAGATACGGTCTGCCTAATAGCAGCGGCAGCGGCGCCAATGGTTGAGGCAGCTGTCTCGGCCCCTGTCTTGTTCGTGTAAGCTAGCAAAATGGGAGAGCCAACGAAGGTGTCCGGCAAAGGCGGCGAAACGCGATTACGCATTCCCAAGGATATATCCAAATAGACCTGCTCGGGCAGGTTCTCCAGTTGGCGGGCTCGATTCACCAAGATCCATAGATGCGCGAGGAGTGCGTCCTGTCGAGAAACTGCTTGGCCCTTGAAACCATTCGGTAAGCTTTCCATCGCCGCGAGTTTCATTCTTTCCACCTCGGCTCTGCTGAACCGTATCTGCATACTGTCTACAGCGGCACTTGAATCCCAGGTAGCCCAAGGAGGGACGGTCGAAGGGCTGAGCTGGACCTGTGTTAGTTCTGCTGCAGCAGGCATTGTCGCCTTCGTCGTTGCCGTGGCCCAAGATGGGTACCCCGGAGCGTCAGTCGCCCACCAATCGAAGCGATGCATCGGTAATCCTAAAGCTCTTGACAGCCTCTCAGTATCTGGCTCAGTAGCTCGAGGGTCGAGGTTGGCATGCGCGTCCAGCAATCCAGGATTAAATACTGCACTCAACGCTGGGGAAGTTTCCGCCATCGTTTGGGTATGATAGAGACATCGCGACCGCTCTGCCCAAGTATGAATAAAATGGAGCAAACATATTGCATCAGAAAGGCAATGTGTTATTCTGATGCCCACGGCGAAGCCACCGCACTGCGACTAGTCAGGTCATGATACCCCAGGAAGTGATCTGTCAAACCGCTGCAGGAAGAGGCACGCACCACCTCTTGAGGGAGAAAGAAGATGTTCAATACTTACTTTGAATGCGGTAAGCTGGGCAGCTGCTACTGGAAGATTTTCGTATTCAGTGATATTAGAGAATGCAAGTCGAGTGTCTGGGAGAAAGTCGCTTTGGCGAATGCTCGAAATATCCCATATCTTCTTCGAAGTAGAGCGCTCTAACATGCTAGGAACGATGGCGCTGAGTTCTCTACCGTCTTTCGCCCTAATCAACTCCATGCCCGGGTCATGCTCAGACCTGTAAATCACTACGGGCCGGCCAAAATGCCGGGGGTTGCAAGAATCCTCGACATCTTTTTTCGTCGCCCATCGAAGCTGGCCGGTGAAGTGAGGGTACTCGCTCAGAGTTTCCGAAAGTGCTACGTTTTGAATTAGTGGTCGGCTTACAGCGGCGTTAGTGGGGTCTTTAGTAGGGCGACAAACCTGACTCAAGACGCTCGAATGTGTCCGGATCATTCGCATTTACCCCGTCCGTCTTGTCGTAAAACCATATTGCGCCACAGTCAGTGAAGCGCACGACTGTTGCATCTGGAATCGATAATGGAGTGGTGGTGATATTGTTTGACCGATCAGTAGGGAAGACTCGTTTGGCGACCCGTACAGGAGGAGTATCGTTGGTCGTAACCATGTCGTGAAAGCACTTCTTTTAGGCTTACTCTGTTCAGCAAACACTCAACGCCTGAAGACGAGGAAATATGCGCATATCAGTAACGGCATGATGAATTTTATCAGGGGTTTTTCATGGAGACTATAGCTTTAAGTACGAGCGTGCGGTGTTTGAATGAACGGCGAGTATTGCCCCATTTGGCTCGCCGCTTGATATCGTGGCATTATGAGTAGGTATGATTCATTCTGATGCGGCCCCTAACGACCAGTTAGTGTATGCTGTTGGCTGCGAAAACACTGTCGGTGATATGACAGCCCTTCGTTTCAGATATACAATATGTACAATCTACGCCTATGAACCCCTGATTTCGAATTACACGCACCAGGCAAGTCTAAGGAAGTCCAGGAAGTCCACTTTGGGAGTTTTGTTCCATGAGAGGAACTGAGGGCGAAACACAAGTATCGTGAGCCCCGCAATCCTCGCTTAATGGAGAAGTGTCGGGAAACCAGCTATCTTCCTGTCCTGGGAGCATTTCTGTGCTCTGAAAATCGCCCACATACTCATGGGCTCCTGAAACCTGCTATGGTGTTCAGCCTCAATGGATTTCACTGGTAGTTGCTTTACTAATAGTGCTTCCTCTAGCGCATTGCCGAAGAGGTGCCTGGTCGCAATGCCATCAAAAAGCTGTATAGAGCAGCTTCGACATAGTGGTAACTGGGCGCCTTTCTTTCAACAGGTAGCGCGCAGCAAGTCCAACCTACAGCGATGCGCCGGATATCACTCTCCAGTTCCTCAACAATACTCTTCTATCTGACCCTTCTTACTATTGGTGCTCCGGGTGAAACCCGCCCCGACTGAACGTAGAGGCTTACCGAGAGGTTCGGTGGCAAAGGCGGCAAGTCCGCGATTGGGGTCTCGAGTAAAGCCCGCTTGTTGTCCAATCTGGTACTTATCCTGCTGTCGATTTATTCAAGTTCGTTGGTGCCTGCCGAGCCTGCCTCTGTACACTACGCTTGCCCGTACCATCTCAGAGTCACAGCGTATACACATGCTATACTTGACTCAAGCCCCTCCTACTAACACAAGGGTAGAACCTTCAAATATTCAACAGTACTCTTGCGTCTTTATGGCGTTTCATATCACTTATAAACATCATTATAACCCACTTCTAGCAATTTGATGTGGCAAAATTGGTAGACTACGGGTAATGGGGAGATGCTGCGACGTAAGCTTGTCTCTTCCCATTGATAATTAGATTTCCTGACAATTTGTTAGCCTAGGTAGACTTTCTAAGTCCTAGTGGGCAATGAAAACTATATGATGCAACAGCCGATGGCTAAATTCGGGTAGAAGGCGTTGGGCTTATGGGTTTCAAGAAACTGTCTGATGCGAAAGGGCAGCGACACCACAAACCAAAACGATATCTGCAACCACATTGCGGTGATTCAACCAGGTAAGCTAGCGTGTCTAGCAAGGCTCTTGAAAGTGTATTAACTGGTGTTTTACATCTGCCCAGAGTCGATTCCCACGAATTTCTTTTTTAAGTCTCACATTGCGTCGATAATAGCTCACATGAAGGCGTTGCATTTCAGTCGCATTAACATACTCAGATCTACATGGACTTAGTGCTGATCTCACATTCTTTTATCTTCTTGTCACAAGTTGCTCAAAATTACATATGAAAGTGAATGAGAAGCGAGAGAATTCAATCGACGCGCCTTTGCTAAGCGTGTCCGCATGAGATCACATGATTACGTCAACATTAAACATTGCTACTATATCATCCATCGACCTCCCATCGTGGATACTTGCCTGCTTTTGGGTCTTCAAAAGGTAATGCATTTCCTTGCTGATCCGCCGAGTTTACATAGGACTCAACGTGAAGTCATGGGGCCTAGCCCCCGGCTGACCCCATCGTAAGACGGTAAAATGCCCGTCGCTTGCGACGCGGGGTTCGTGAGGATGGAGGATGGACCCGCATAGCCCCCAATAAATATTCGCAAAGGAGCTGCTGTTTGGAGTCAATGGCACCATGTGGCATTGATGTTGGTAGGACGAGCGTGGCAGTACAGAGGGCTAAACGAAGTGTTGATTGCAACGGAGAGCATCACGGAGGAGAAAGAATGCGCTCGCTCGACACGCTTATCACGTGGGTCCGAGTGCCGATCGCGTAAGCTGACCATAGTGACGTAGACTGACAACGGACATGTGCTAGAAAAGGCCGTATTCTGACCGTATACATCATTTTCGGATCACATTTCCAATTACAAATCAATCTGTGAAAATCCCCAGACGATAGGTACGTGAGAACACAAGATTATCATTCAAACATTAATGTAAGAAGGCTATCAGTACATTTGCGTTCATACTCGTATCCCATCATCAGTTACATGTCTGGTTCAGTCCCGTAACACTTATTTGTACACTGTAGATCATTGGTCTACGCAGGGATTGGATGACTCAATGAAGATTATTTATTTATCCAAAGAATTGGTGACATCGACACTCCGTCGCCGAGTAAAAGTGAGTGACTTTATCACAAATTCCTGCGCAGGGCCCGCGTCGTTCGTATCGTCGGCGATCGGACGCCATTGGGCAATTGGAATATCTTGCCGACTTGGTCCGGTGGAGTCTGACTGCTCAATGGGCCAAGACATGCCGAGTTCGTCATCGTAACCGTATCGGTGTGCACCGTGCCAACGTACACTGGACGCCTCTTCGCCGTCCCACTCAAGCTGTTTCGCACTATCAAGTGGTAGTGTCCATAACTTGGCACACTTTATCACCTCATCTAGCTGATTTTCTTTCGCAGCGTATGTCTCAAGAGCTAATTCAAGGGTCTGTAAGTCTGGCCAATATTCCGCAAATTGCATGCCCCAGCGGCCCTGCTTCTCGAACTCGTCCAAGTCGAAGTCGGGTTGATTGCCCTCTTTGCGCGCCTCGTAACCCTTTAGCATTGCTGAGCACGTCTCGTTCCGGTCTGTGACGTTGATCATAGGCTCAAGTCGTAAGGCTTCGTGTGGGTTGTGGTCTCCGTCATGAGGAGGGGACGTCCATGCCCACCAGTCTGTACGGGACATGCGTAATGTAAGATGTGTAATCCTCTTCCCCATGAAAATGCTTCTAATTAGAGTGTCCCGAGTCTCTGCAGCTCCAGACCGCCGTAACGCGTCACCGGTGGATGTATTCATTTCCTTAGCCGGGGCAAATGATGCATATCCTGCGAGAGTAAAGCCCCGCGCTTCATGGCCAGCATGACGACCCTTGTTACCCAATAGACGAGACGCTCGCTCAATCGCACCTGCAATGACCAAAGAGTATTAGCCTTCATAGTATTATCGAAACGCTTCCAATACTGATGTAACATACCGCCTTCTAGCATGAATTGTTGGACACTCATATCTACTGATGTGACATTTGCAAACTGCCAGGGCCGCAGCTTACGGCACAGTCGTAAGTTTGAAGGAGTGCACTGTAATGGGCTCTCTGGGGGCACGACATCTGGATGTCCGTCGAACACGACCATAGGATTCACCTGGAAAGGAACCAGAAAGGCCTCGAGGTAGATGGCGCGACATGTGAGCAAGAGGTCAAGGTCGATGTGTAACGGAGCCGCCTGTCCAGGTCGCGCATACGGCCTATCTAAAGGATACAGAGCATCGAAATCTTCGTAGCCCGTGAGAGCATAGTCCCAGATGATTTCTCGCAACTCGGCGGGGAGCTTGGAGAACAAAGGGCTGTCTAGCTGATGGTTGACGGAGCTGGGGTCGTCGAGAATTTGGACGGCGAGGGGAAGTTTTTCTACCTTTCGTCGAGCCGCTGCCGCCGCCACTCTAGCTCTCCCTGATAAGTCGCCAGTACTTGCCATGAAGCTATGGGTTTGATCGTTCGTTGAGTCCCTTGCCTTTGATTGGCCACGGTTCAGCCTCTGCAGCACCTTCGACGTCACTGCCCACGTCTTAATCCCCATCCCGAATGAGATTATATCAAGCATGGAGGAGTTTAGAGGTATTCTTCTAGATTTTTTCAAGAGCAGAATTCATAGATAAACGAAATAGATGTTGATAAGAATGTCGGAGGTAAATTCAATGCTGATGAGGGTAGTATGTATAATATATGGGCTTCACCCAGGGGCCCGCCAAGGGTACTGTCCAGGTTCTTATTTCAAATGGATCTATTGCCCGAATACAGGGATTATAGGCGGGCTGGGGATGATTGGCTCCAAGACTGGGGCTCTACATCGGGCGCTGGCTAGCTTTGCGGGAGGGGGCCGCATGAGCTCACATTGTTATATGCGAGTGCTGTGGTATTGCATCAGGTATCTATAACTCCTACTTCTGCCCTTTCCCAATACATGTCGGCTGGATTTTAGGGGCCACGGACAGCGAAGACCCGAGCAGCCCTCACGATCCCGGCGTCTTAATCTGAGTTGTCTGGGCTTAAAGTGGTGCAGTCTTCGTAGAGTAGGTAGATGACTTAATTCCTCTTCCTGCTGCACGTAGGTAGCTCACTCCAATGAGCGACCCCAACCCAGGCTTGCGCCCTGCATTATGAAACAGGGAAGAATTAGTGAAGACCCTGAAGGGATATGACCTTATGAGACAGGGGTTCTCATATCATTCTTGACGTATGCCACAGACGATTTGATTTTCTGTACAACAGATACAACTTTCAGTTGGCAGTTAGTAGAATTTGAATTGCACAACGGGCGCTAGCCACAGAAGACCCTAGAGTGGCGTTAGAACCATCGTCACCATCATGCAGGGTTCGGTAACCACCGGTCCACATGGTTGCTGCAGAAGACTACCGGTTAATGACTAACAACTGAAATTTATTGTCAACTATTTAGCCTTGAACCAATTTGAATTTGCATCGGCTATGCATCGTCTAGCTCTTAGAAATGATAATAATCAGACCATTCCAACTTATGTACGTGTAGAGGAGTGAGATTGCACTAGCCCCGGACTATCGGGTAGCAATAGATTGGATTCATACTTATCATGCGCAGTCGAGTAGGAATCGGCTACGGGGAATCTAGCAGTCAGTCACCTCAGCCAATAACAACTCGGAACTACTTGCCTAGTCTTCAATTGCTCATTATCATGATAAGGACTCGCAATGGATTACCCCTGCACAGAACAGTGGTATTCACGAGTAGTACCGTAGATGCATGGTGCAACGCCATTGAAAGTCCTTGCTCCAAGCTCTTGAATATTGAATTTGCTAATCACGAGATGAACCTAAGCCTAACGTAGTATGATCCCATACTGTACGTCTTCAATCCTGTACCGAAACCCGTAACCAGCTTGGTTTAAGCGCTGCCGTAATCCTACATATACGGCAGTAGAACCTTGTTGTTATATGTATTCCAAATTCAAAACAACTCTTTAGGACTACATACTGGTAGGGACTTTGGATATCTTCTTTCGTCCTCATTTTCCAGCCAGTGGTCTAGCATGCTAACATCCAGACACCTATGATATGAAGTTCAAACTCAGGTAAAAGGCCCAGTGTCCAATTGAACGGGTTCTGAAACGCCGTTTCCGAGAATCCGAGTCTAACCAACCGTTCCAATAGGTAACGAATTTCATAACCAGGGATATGCATAATAACTCCGCAACCAACAACTAGATCTGCAACGGCAGGCTTTCCGTCATACTAGCGTAGTATGAAAGTGGGCGCATTATTGTCAAGCTGTCGGCAAACAGGAATTTGGAAACCCCCTTCCATACGATACCCGCAGGTTTATCCATGCTCAGATGAGATGTGGGGAACTCACACACGTGTATCTGCGACCCATAGTTCGCGGGTACATAGTATGCGCTTGTCGAGGTTTTCCGGCATGAAGAAGTTAGATAATATTGCTTCAATGCTTCATGACCTGCTTAATCCAAACGGGCCGAACCGCGGCTAGCCATGAAGAACCATTCTATTGCGCTAACCACCGCGTCATCGAGGCGTTGAGTCAATGACACGCTCGGTGATGACCTCATGCCCAATTATACCTATATTATCAACTTCTTTTCAACCCTTGTATGCTGTGGACAACAGGTATGAATGACTAGCTGAAAGCGGGTGACAGTTGGAAAATCTGACTCTTTTTCAACAAGTCCGATTTGCTAAGCTCACCCCAGTAGGTACGACGCATTGAACCATCACAATCCAATACCTGGTAGGTATTGCATAGCTCACGTGCTGACGTTGCTTTAGCCTGAGAAATGAGTTTATCGAGTGAGCATCGCTTGTTTGTTTGGACCAGATTTCTAGCCAGTTTTGTAATTCTATCTAGGATCATGGTCTATTCTAACCCTGACGTCCCATCAAGCGAGTGTGGTACCAGAATGACCAATATGCGCAGATTCGTGTCCTAGCGCAAGCAGAGAAACATTCCCTAAAGATAGTTATATCTGATCGATTAGTTTACTGATTTGTCACGTCTCTATACGTAAGAGTGCGATGTGATTATATCTAAACCCACCTACTCAGCCAACGCTTCTAATAAGTATTCGACACAGCGCTTGTGCATAAAAAGGTCAACGGTCTGTGATTCTTGATCATTCCACACAGCCCCAACGTGACTGAGGCCTTGATTTTCATAAATAATAAAATCAATCTTCTACTCCGTCTTTCAGTTACTGTCAGCCATCATGCCTCTCATAGTCATTCCATCTCTTGGGATACACTGGTAGCTCAAGGAACTAATGGCAATAAGGCGATGGCAAGTAATGCTCCTAAGCCTAACCCTGTGAAGGTAACTTCGAAAGTTGATTGTTCCATCAAGTGCAGTTATGATCACTGTGCTTCAGTTTTCAGGTATCCATATGGTTAAGGGCACTATAGATATCAGGCAATAGACTGCCTTCACTATTGCCTCACTTCAACGGCCTTCGAAGTCGCCTCATAATGAAGTCGAAAACTCGATGGAGGAAGATTCAAGTTATCAATTCCAGCAGAGTAGCCTTTCCCGTCGAGGTGATAGAATACTAGAAGCAGGAGACTGTCGCATCTTGTGATCGTAACATATGCTGTCATTCCAGATCCCCCTCAACCGACCTGAGCAGTGAAGGCCAAGATATCGACCCCTGTCTGTAGCCGAAAGTAGGATGAGACACGTTTAGTGGCTTTATTGGTACGAGAATTGCATTGCCGTGTGCAGTAGCACTGCGGTTATTGTGCTCAGTCATCGCTTTCTATGATGAACCTGGGCGATAGACAAATGCAATCTCCTCATATATCGCAGACTGTTCCTGGCCCTCGATTAGGTATCTCATCGAAATCTTCCCAGAAGCCGCGAAGCCCATCTTCTCATAAAACGGTGCAGCCTCTAATGTGCTCTCCAAATAGCCTGGAACACCGCCCTTGTTGCATTGTTCTAACCCCCAGTTGACCATCATCGAAGCGGCTCCCCTCCGTTCATACGCTGGGTCTGTTCCCATGAAGGTAAGACCTATTGCTAAGCATAAGTATTCTGAGAGTCTCGCGCAATAGAATTACTGGTCAATGGTCCAATGGCCCAGTGAAGCCGAACTTACGATAACATGGGCGATCACCGACCACTTCATCCTGGCTCTCCTCGGCGGCCTTAACCCAACTGTTCAGGATCTTCATGTTCGTTCCCGCGGGCCATACCCAAGCCGGCTCTTCGTAATCCTCATGTTCGCTCACGGGATGCGACCACTTAGCAAAAGCAATGATTCTTTGTGGTGCACTCTCCTCCATTTCCCCCTCTCCAACGACCCCAGGGCATTGATTGCCATCACCTTCTGCGCCTGTCGTATTCGATGAGCCTGGATCGGATAAAAGTTCCCGGACAACAAGCACGGAAACTCTCGCGTCGCTAATATCCGCAAGGGCTTTCATCCGTATGCTCTCCTTTAGCCCCGCACGCACTTCAGGTGTGGGAAACTGGGCAAGGAGCATGGCATTATCAGCGAAGGCTGCCATGTGTATTTCAGAAATACGGCCGGCGTCGGCCGGGACCGCGGGGTAGAGTCGGAGGGGCATTGTCTACCAAGGACTCCAAGTACGCGCAACGCAAATTACCACCCAGAATTATAATTCAATGCGACAAAATTCAGCAGATATATGATACAGTACTGAATTGAATAGAAGCTCATCAGTGTACCGGAGGGATAGCGTCCCGGCGGGGTGTTGACCCGCTGTAACCAAATGAACCAACGTTAGTAAAGGCATTAATGCATCGCAGACAATTAATCAGCAAAAATCATCTTGCAACATTATTGAAGGGGCATTTCTAAAGTTCAAGAACCTAGTATTCAATACCGTAATACAGGAAACTCTATCTTGGCAATGATGCGACTCGCGCAGCTCTCAAAAGATATTATCATGTCGAGTGAGCTGAGTTAACATCATGGGGAATCGTGTGTCTAGACTGGCAATGAATGATATATAACACTTCGATGCGCTTTTCCAAAGCTGTATAGGTTTTGGACAAGAAATGCATGTAAGATGATATTCCAAGTTTTAGGAGTGTTCGCTGTACGAAAACGCGTGATAGAGGCTTGCCAAGGCTCAGCTACACGCACGAAACCCCAGTTTCTAGATAGACGGCACTAACCTGTTCAGAATCCATCATCTTCTTATGTGTATATATAGGTTGCTGCGCTCCCTTGGAACCACCTGACTTAGTTATGTGATTGTTAGCTCGTGCAAAGTGCCTCTGTCCCAGCTGCCAAAATGAAGTTCCTCCTAACAATGACAATCGCGCACCTTGGTGTTATTTGGGCATTGCCATCTCAGTCATACAGTCAAAGTTATGTCCCGTGTCCAGATGGCCTATACGATACCCCCAATTGCTGTTCCAAGGGTCTACTCGGCGACTGGATAGAGTATGCTCTTAAATCTAAGTTCATTCTCAACACCCTAACAATCCTTCAACAATCATTACGTACTTTTAGACAGTAACTGACCAATGGCGATGATGGGCAGTTGTACAACCCGTGGGAATAGCCTCTGCATTCACGTTTGCGTAAAAGAACTTCAAGCTGACCAGTTGTATAGCTGTCATGCGTATAACAAGTGCCATAGATTTTCAGAATCAATGTGCTGTGGTCGGGAAAGTCGCCGCCTGTTGTGTTCGGCCCCTAATTGTAAGTGTCTGCGTATGTGTATACAGTGAAGATTTCATTGTTGCGAGAGTCTTGAAGGTCAGGATTGCAGGTGTTCGGAAATATCCTGATTATGTATTTCCTAGTTCATTTGGATTTGTTTCTAACAGGCCATTTTCACATTGCTAAGGCTGGCACACAAGAAACGGTGACTAACATCTGCAATGAAACAGGGCACATCCGTGATTTTCTGTACCAATCCCGTGGGATTGGGTCCCTTCGGATACAAGTAGCTATATAGCTAATGAACCTGTTACACGCGCGTACGACCGACATATAGTTTTCCTACGACTACAGGCACAAATCTTACAAAGACCCCCTGTATGAGACATATGAAAACTTGAAGTTGTATTCTAAACGCTTTTATTTCAAGCCTTAATTTCACGGACCGTATGTTAGAAGTATTGTGTCGACGGGTACGGTAGAGAATCGAAACACGAATAAAATTAAGCTATGTGTTTTATACTCTTACCAACAAATATAGATCATAAAGAAATACTATAAACTACTTACCTAGTTTAAAAGAGAGGTGTCTCTTCAATTGAGAATATGATGGTAATATCCATATTGATATGCATCACTGACAACACCCTCACCTGATATAGTAGGCAATTGAGAGGGAAGATCCATGAGATCTTAGATAGATATTTCACAACTACTGAGTATTGCCAAGCGATGGTCCTTGGCCTTGATCTTATCTTGCATGAAGGAATCATATGCAGGTGATCAAGAGTCATACAATAGCTGTCGGTACTATATTGTTTCGAACTGTTTATGTGGCTAGATGGCAAACAAGTACAATTATAGTGCGCAGCAGTTGGTATTGTGAGAAGAGTAGAAGCACGCCTTGATCAGTCGAATAAAGGACATGCGATTCTTGAGTCAACTGCGAGGGTGCAGTCAGGAAGTATTACTAGTCACACTGGGTTCTTAAGCGGGGTCATATGACTAGAGTGACGCATAAGGATGAAGTAAGGGCGGAGTACACGAGGAACACGACCGATGAAATCTTACTATGCCCGTGAATGAACATATGAAGCGGAGAGGATGGAAATGAAAATTGCAGAAAAGATGACCTTGGTGATAGCGTATCGTTACGACGGTGAGGTTAATGACAACCACAAGAGCCTATCTGGTCCCCCCGATGGCGTGAAGATTAGGTGGCGTTTCGAGCGGCCGTTAACATTACCGTTATTTAATGGTAGATACATGAGATTCGAATGCGGATAGTACCTGGCAAAACCGGACACGTATGTAGCTACCCTCATATATGTCTCATACCAGATTGTCTCATGACAGCGAGCCACCTCGTGCTAGCAGCTCTGCCGAGGACTGCAGCTGCATTGTACCAAAGCCTAACTAACCATCATGCACACTCCCTTACTGAAAAATGAGATTACAACCACGCCCGATATCGGCGCACTCATTCTCCTTAATGTCGACCTCACATCATAACATAGAAACCCCAGCCGACGGCCAGAAAACTTCCTGATTGTCTATCTCAGCTGAAAATTCAAGTATGCTGACAGGTGAGCGGAGCAACTACCGGCACGTCGTGCAAGCCACTGGCCGCGTCCGTTCCGGGTGCTCTAATACATTCCTCAATTCGCCCGCCGAACATAGAAGTAGCTCGTGCGTTATTATAGACATCGAGATAATTCCTTCAGTGGAAATTTATTAGACTTTGTGCATCAAATTCAATTATTGTCAGCTGGATCCAACCCTCAACTTCCAATTTTGATATGAAACAACTTGGTATAATGTGTGAAGCTTGATGGTGAAAAGCCAGTAAGTCTCTTAGGCTTTTCTATTCATCGTTCATATGATTTATAGACCTATGGCTATCTATGCGCTTATACCGTTTCAAGTGGGTGCTTTTTGCACGGGACTGATTGCGCATGGAACTGAGAAGTCATCATCGGTTATATCATTCAGAAACTAACTGAAGCAAGACATGAACAATCATTCATCTAGCTAATGCTGAAGTTGGCCTGTTGTTGAACACAGCCATAAGAAACCCCCTCTGCGTCCCATATTCTGTGCCGCATACCTCGTATAGTTTCTTCATGCCCACTACAATCTCCCAAAAGAAATGTTGAAATTTACTCCAAGATTTGGTCTCACAGCTGGACATATGGACGAAGTGCCGTACTTCAATCAGATCGCGGCAGAGCATGTTAGACTAAGCTATTACATGGTTACTACCCAATTGCCGGTTCCAACAATTTGTGATACTGGCTCCACGGGGACATCGAGAGAACCAGAGATCGTGGTAGAGTTTTCGAAATGGAGAGTGATGTGGACGGGCCCAAGAAGCCCATTAAATGTGTGTTGGCCCAATAACTGGTTTAAATCGCCGTACTGAATAGTAGCATTCATGGACGTGAATTCTCTTGTAGCGCCGTTGAGCTGGCCGATGAATTGGCGTTGAACGCCATCGATCATGAAGATTGCAGTAATTTTATGACCACCATCGGTACAAACAATGCGGCCAGTTGCTTGAGACATCTGTATGAAAACTGTTAGATGGTAGTTGGGTTTCGGAAAGATGTAGGGATAAGTTACCTTGGATTTTGTAGTGTGATATTGAACTTGAAGACAATGGTGCAAGCGAAGGAGCATGAGGCGATTCGTTCTTGGTTAACTCTGAGAGATGACAGATATGTATGGTATGGAAAGATGAGAAGACTGTCCTTTATATAGATATGCCCTCGCAAGTAAGCGTCGAGGGAATCTATATATGACTACCGGTAAGGTACATATGTGGACCTTCGGGGTCGACGCTCGGGACATGTAGCCGTCCATACACCAAAAACCATTGTATAGAGTTCCCTGCACCATCACGATCGGAGACTAGTTACCAAGAGATCAAGCAACAGAGAACCCACTACATGTTAGGTCACGCGTGGTTTACCCATTTCCCCCTCCCCACCTATGACTATTGCCTTGCCTGCAGGTATGACGAAGATCTAGAGGCCCTCGCCCGCATCTGTACTAAGAAGCAGCCAAGATGGTACTTGGTGGTGAATCGGGCTGCTGAGCGCTAAAGTTTATAGCCAAGATCAACTACTATGGATAGCAGACAATGGCAACAGTGCAGTAGCAAGTGTCCATTTGGTATCCCGCAGCAAGGCTGATATCTAGATTTCCACGACACCTCCACAGGCTTGATAAAATTGAGGGGATAATAACACAACTGAGATAGTCTATAGACAATACCAGACCTCCGATCAAGAGTATGCGTGCTTATTTGAGTACTTAGTACTCATTTGTTACTTTGGGTTGGTCTTCCACATTATCCATCGAGGCATGTACTGCCTTTTCCTCTCAACCAGTCTCATGGCGGTCTCAGCCTGATAGGATTCGCTAGCTACATATACCTTGCAGTTTCTTACCCCTTACTCAGATGGTAAGGTGAGAGTACCGACCCAAAAACTAGCTACCTATGACACATATGTTTTGAGACACAGAGAAGTGGCAAGTCGATCAATCAAAGAATTGCAGTGTCCGGACGCCAAAACGCGTCAAAGGGGGGGAGGCTTGAGGCGGTGTACTACCGATGTCGCAACCTAGAACACGTAGTCAATGATATATTCAACCAATACAATTTTCGAATCTGTAAGATATGATCGTTTTTTTGCTGAAGCCAAGGGCCTTTGGCTGGCTGAAAAGACTGAGCTCGAGTCTCGGGCTTTGTGCTGATCTTAGTGAACAATATGCCTGCAGAGTATGCAGATCAACTGAAGTATCACACCCAGCTGGTGGGTACCACGATCAGCCCTTGCATAAGCCTTTGCCATAGTAAGAACAGTTTACACACATATAGAATAGTATTCTGCTATCTAAAAGCTGATACTGAAAAAACTGAATGTTAACTAGTTGAGGATTCAATTCAGCAACGGAGACGCAGATGGTTGTCGAGGAACATGACACATGAGTACAGCAGATCACCTCGTACGAACGTCGCGTGATTATAAGATTTGCAATATAGGACTAAATAGTCATAGTAAGTAGTAGGATAGGTAAGAATGCTAGATTGCATATGACACAATAGGTGTTCTATGTAAGTGTCTTTTATCATTCACGAAAGATGGAACATGTTTGTCTCAGACGGTGACTGACACATTGATTGGGGAATGGAAGGGAGAACAGCTCAGGTACCTAAGCCACCGAAACAGATACTAATCGGGGAAGATTTCGCTCAATGGCCATTGTATTCGTAATGAGTGTGTTAGGAGCCATGCTGGCGACTGAGGAGACTGGCTGCTTGAGATTCGTCCCATATTAGTCACCGAATGGTAAGCGCCTGGCTGCTTTACGCGCTTATCACTACAGCAGAATGCTACTAGTCAAATTTTGCATCTTTATTGAAGCCAACATCGTCAAGTCGTCTTCTACTGAGCCCAAAGATTTTTAGAACCCAATGTCTGCCAAATCCTGTCTAAGGCTTATTTGTAAGGTTGAAGTAGACGAAGTAATAATTATAGTACCTACTGTGCTCTAGTGGCTTGCCAGCTACCAGAGCGAAGTCGTATTCATCAGGAAGCCCAATGGAAAGGGTCCTAGCGGCAACGTCCGCAGTGAAATGATCACAACACGCCGCTCTCCCAGCACCCCAGGTAAAGATGTCCGTATCACCAGTCCGGCAAGCCTTAGCGCGGTGATCTCCAAGCTTGCCCGGAATCGGGGGTTTCGAACGGCGCGGGGTCCGTCGTATGCTCGTGCCCAGGCATCTTAAGGACTGGAAGCGAACGCGCTGCCTCATTCGTGGATGACTCTAGGTCATCCAAGTTGCTCGGCGCAGCCATATCCCAACATCGGCCAATTGCTGCATGTCTAATGCGAATCTCGGTTCTTACCGCTTTCAGAACATCCTGATGTGCCGCTAAATCAGCTAGCATGTAGCTGAAGATGGATGCTGTTACAACCGAGCAGCACAACGTATTAGCACAGAGGGTCTCCTTCGAAGGTGTTCGACGCATCTCGAACCATCCATAACAATAAGCCATGTTCTGAAGTAGTCTCTCCCTCCTTCTTTCAGCTTGTTCTGGCGCTGTACTCCAGACGTCACGAAAGTCCCAAACTCGTGTGATTTGGTGTCCGCTTAGCGGGGAGCAGCCAAACGACACTCAGGTGCAGAGGTAGAGAGTACGAAGCGTGGTGTCAACGCGACCGCGAATACTTATTACGAATTCAATTAATGATTTTCAACAATCCCTAGTTACGATGCCTCCAAGGTCAACCAAATGGCAGATAGAGAGGTAATAAGTAGAGGGGCAACTCACGGTCTTCTCCAAGCTTATAAGTTGAGCTCTACAAGCTTTGAATCGTTGACCAATTGTGCCAAAAAGCGCAACAGAATCTCTTCGCTAAAGTAGGGTGCAGCAACCGCATGCATCTTGATCTCTTTCTATTTGTTATCAATGGCAAGAGTCGCTACAGGCAGAGATATCTAGAGCAGCCAGGTGGACTCATCGCTGGAAGGTTCAACATTGATATTAGCTTGCTTTGAGTGCCAAGGCAAGGTCGATATGATGCAAGGGGAATGCGAAGGCTTGAGACTGTCGAGAATCGGGAACATCGGGGCCAAGGCAATCGAGTTGCGGTATGAGTGCTATAGGAGGCACAATGATTTCTTTATCCTCTTTAGCAAGACTCGCCAGGCACCCTTGAATCTTTAATGCATGATAAACACCAGCTAGTCTTGAGGCGAATTCCGCCTTCGAGGAGAGTGAAGAGTGGGTATTAAGAAGTAAATTGGCCACGCTCTCTCCATACCTAGTTATATAAGCAGACTGGACTCTGTTCTCCTCCCTGGACGATAAGCTTAACGAAAAGCCCGCGTCTTTCATACTCTACCGGCGCCAGAGGTTGCGACGTAGCCCTACCTCTGACCATGATTAAGCTTAAATCTGCGAAGCCTTTTCTTCTTCTTCCTCTTCTTTCCTTTCTTTAGACATAATTAGATATTCTGGGTAACTTCTACGTATTCACGGGACTACCACTAGAGGATTATAACTGGTAGACTTGGTATATAGCCAAGCCTAGGCACGAAGATTTTGAAGTGGCTTCATTTATTAGCTATTAGGATGCAGTTAAACCCATAATAGCTTTCCTCACGGCTGCGGCTTTTGAATAATCCGTCAGTTATTCAGGTTTCTTGCCGATAACGGTATAGCGATCAGTCGTCAAATAAGCCCCTTTCCGCGTTTCATCAATTGCAAGAGGTAACAGCTGTTTGATCTCTTTCGCCATCTCTTCATTCTTGGTCTTGCGTGCGATAAGCTCATGAATCATCAAGCCACTTTCGTGCATCATGTACGCATGGTGGCGCGGAGTGCTTTGTTTATCTAGCTCTACACCAACTAGGCCATTCTCAGTGAAGATTTTCGGTAATGCAGGAACCCAAGTTGGTTCAAGTCGGGTGTTTTGGGACTCAAGTAAGCTCATAAGCTGACTCATATTCTCTGTGCTGTTCTCAGGTTTGGTTTTCTCAAAACGTAGGCTCGTGTGTTCGGAGTCAACCCATTGAAGGTACCCGCCAGGTTCTGTACTAATGTGGTTAGCTATCTGAATGCCCCTTTATACTGATTCAGCTCTTATTTTGTCATGGCGATATCAAATTAATTCCGAACGGCCAGAGAATGATTTTGACGTAATTTAATACATAAGCGGAAGACATGGCCCTAAACAAAAAGAGTTTTCTGTAGGGTAACATACTCAACATTTTCATTAGTTTAGCCACCGCAGATGAAACTTCATTTTCCCGCAGCACAAAGATGAAGAAGCGTATATGGATGATATCAAAAAACTCAACGAGTTCTTCATGGACTGGCGTTCGTATGTCCCAAATCCGAAGAGAGATGTTAGGTGGCAGAATCTCTAGCGGTGGCATTGCATCGAAGGAAATATCCAACCCATAGAGCTGGGCGGTCTTCGGTAGTCTCTCGCTCACATCGCATAGCCAGACTCTTCAACGTGGAATGAGTGATAGGTCTAAATTCCGTACGGCCTCACTTGGTTAACGTACCCGGTACCTGCACCGATATCTGCGACTCGAAGATCGGTGTCCTTGATAGGGATCGCAGGGTGAATTACATATCCAGAGCTCCTCGTCCACAGGTGGTGTATCAAGTTAAGCCTGTTATCAGCGTAAGCGAGATGCTAATTGGCAGTTCCATCTCCATTGAGTCTCAACTCAAGAAGTCACAAACCTGGTGTTGTCGAAGATGTCTCGAGTCAAGACATAGTCGTCCTTTGATGCCATGACTGATGGAATCAAATGTGATGCGTTGCCCTATCTGCCGGATGAGACTCACGAAGAGCTGAGGGCAAAGTTGTTTGAAGCAAGTAATGTTGATGAAAGTTTGAACCTGTTATTATGTATTAGCAGGAAGCTCGGACATCTCGGCAGGTCGTGGGAATGCATAGTTGTATCCACTCACCAGATGACCGCTGCTGGATGTGTCTCACGTCAGATGCTGTGACAAGGGCTCTTTTAGAGGGCTTGAAACTTAGTCATATTCAGTCTAATAATCAACTAGGGGTCTCTAGGTCCTTGGTCTTTTCTTCTCTCTTCAAGGGGATTGAATTCCTTGGGCTATTTATGCTCATACAATATTGGGTCCTCCTCCTTGTTAGGCATCAAGACCCTAACTGTTAGTTCCAATTGCATATAACAGCGTTGTTCTCATGATCTTGCCCATCCAATCGTTTGTAGCCTTGGGAGGCTGTTGGCTGCGGATGGCCTACAAGGGTCTTACCCCATTTTCTTGTCTTCTCCAAAACGTCGCACCTACACCATGCAGAACACCAAGCCCTGGCATCGTCAAGGATTAGGGCGACTGGATACGTCTTAACCGTCACACTAACAATGACTGTGCACCATACCAGTAGCGGAGGCCAGTAGTAGCAACCCTATAAAGCTGCCCATGGTGTACAAAATCGACACCACCCTGTAGGTTGTGAACTCAAGCGGTGAGTGTTTAATCATACCCCTAAAGGCAACTCATCGTGACGTGGTATGCCGTTAAAATTCTCAAGCTTGTCGTATATCCATGGATCCATAGGTAGGACTTGCGCTTATTGAGGTTCGCCTATCGCTTACCTCGGTTCACACCATGCTTCTATAGATGGTCGACATATTATACGACATTATTAATAGTGGGCAGTTTACTGAAAGGATTTAGGGATAGGGGTACTCAGGTTACCATAAATTGGAGTGAACGGACTGAATGCTCTTATGACAGGCTACACAAACTCGGTAGTGTACCATGAGAGTCCTAGCAGATGCCTCCGCTAACGGTGTTGAGGATAAGGAGGATTTTTAAGGAAGACCACAAGGTCACTAATGGCTTGACCATTACAAAAGGCACTTACGTTACATGTCGATATTTGCTTTCGAGAACGACCTGGCTTGCACAGAAACTGCAGCCATCTGCGATAGGCAATGAGGTTATCGTGCATTCATGAGTGAGGGTGGAAGGGTGAGTCTGAGCAGTTAGTTTCCCTTCACCTCGGCTGAGCTAGCTTCATTGAGCTTCGGGTATGGCATCGCATCAAGATACTATTTGTCAAGCCTCTCACTAAAGTACGACTTCAGGTTCCTTACAAAGGCCACCAAGTTTTATACTTCACGTGTTCTTATCTACTTGGCCTTGGCAGATGATGTCTATCAAGCAACGCTAGTCATCTGCGGTTCGTGTGCTGCAAGAAATTATTCAATGTCTTTCCCAACCGTTCCAGCGCGAAGGCTGTGATGATTTCTCCTCCACCAGATGCGCCGAACATACGAGCCATAGGTAGTCATCTAATTTGTCTAAAGCGTCTTTCCATTTCCATCTCTGCACCAATTACTGAACATAATCTCCGTCTGAAATGGCAGATAGCCCTTGGACATAACATCCCTTTCCCCATTGTCACCTTCACGATAACCTAGGGCCAGGTCACAAAAATGTGTCCGTCTCTTCGAAGTCTTCCACCATCATGGCTCTGAATGTGTTCAGTCCATCCTTCAACTTCTTGATCCGATCCTCGAGGAAGTCTCTGAGGTTCTTGGTGGGGAGAGGCTCGGACGCGATAGTCTTGACTTCAACATCCGACATGTTGTTAACGACGAGGGGCGAAAAGATATCCTCAAGGCCTCGGACAACATGGCGCTCAATAACCTGAGTGGTTATATTGGCGGCGAAAGTTGTTTGAAGCTCCTGTGTTTACGATATTCGGATTAGCTAATGAGAGTATTTGAAGATGGGTTTCAACAGCTTACATCGTAAATTGCGAGTAAGCAGTCCAGCGCTTCTTCACAGTTGAAAGTCTCGGAGATACGAGCAACTTCATCAATATTGATCGTGTCAGAAGAATCACTCGAACTCTTGCACTGCGAGCACACTCGATGCTCTATGCCTGCTTCTACCGCCTGGGCAAGGAGTTTCTTCTGTCTCTCGTGGCGGCGCCGCAAGACTACGACCGTGTAATTGCGATTATAGTTGATTGGAGCTGATCTATTGTCTTCCATAATCAATTTAAGTTCACGGAAGGCAGCTCGTTTGCGGTCCTTCAAAGCATCCGAAATCCGCGAGGACCACAATCTAGTCCGGACTTCTTTGGGTGCCTTCTCCTTTAAGAGGAGACTAAGGAATTTCTCACACAAGAGCAAAACGTCTCCAATATGATCCGATGCAAGCTTTTTCCAACCACTGGATTGCTCCCAGAACAGTTCGGCAACGAGGAGTGGGTTGAGGCTCCCGACCAGCTCCTTTCCCCGTGTGCGAACAAGAACCTTGCGGGCCCACTCGAGCGCATTTTTTCTCGATAGCGGGATAGGGTTAGGGTCAGGATCACTGGTAACAGGTTCGACCTCGTCATCCTCTAATGACTTGATATCAAACTTATGCCCCCATTGCTGGAGGTCACGTGTAAACTCTGCGTTGAGGTCCTGTACCATTGCCCTAAGTCTTGCAATTGAGCCCTTAGAGTTCCAAGAGAACTCCTCATTAGAGCCAAAATGGAAAAAGCTGCCCTCATAGTTCCCATTCACGGCCGCCTTGCAGAGCTCGTAATAACCCATGCTCAATCTAGATAGATAGGCTCTACACTCCACAGGCGTAGATCGAGCGGCGCCGAGACGATTTCGCTCGTCTTGCGCATCGCGTAAGGCGAACCGGAGATCCCGTCCGAACCTTGGAAATTCATGCTTGACATGCTCGAAAAGAAGCACGCTCAGGCGAGTCCTCAGAGTGTCGATTCCGACATGTTCCTTTGGGAGGCAGTTGAAATTGGATTCTCGGAAGAATCTCATCTCCGCTAAGTTTCTCTCAGCGAGAGAGTGAGTGCTTTCTTCAAACTTACGGTTCTTGAGTACATGCCAACCGAGTTTGAAGAATACATCCTTGTTGCGAGCAAGTTCTATGAATGCGCTCTGCGATCCGGAACCGGCAGGAGGAATGTCCGGTTTCGTGATAATACCGAGTGTTCGGTTTCCTTCAGGATCTACTTCTTGAACTTTCGTCAAGATGGTCTGGTTTTCCGCATCATTGGAAGCAGACACCACTGCAAGGCAGATCGTGCGCGGTTGGGATATGTATCGATCGGTAATTTCAGCAACAAGGGCTACGTCTGCGTCGCTGATCCCTTTGGTAGATGTGTGGATAAGCCCAGGAATATCAACGAGAGTAAGCTGTGGGCGGGATGGGCCCTCAATCTCAATGCTTAATGTATCCCTTGCGAACGCTCGAGGTTGTACTGATGGATCTGTTCCAACGCTAGTCGCAATTCCCATAGTAGCCATTGCCAAATCCATGATACGAGGCAGATTAGTAAAATCCGCAATGAATTCAAAGAAGCCCTTGATGGTCTCCTTCTCACTATGGGGACGAGAATCATCAGGAATGACTCTGATAGTCAGCTTGTTGGTGGTGCTTCGTCGGAAACTGATCTCTGTGGCAAACCGGGTACAGAGATTATCATTCCGGGGGAATGGGATTCCAGTGAGAGCCTCGAGGATAGAGCTCTTCCCCGAAGACTGGTCGCCACACACAACGAGCTGTGGGAGAGATAATATGCTTTCAGGCAAGCACTTTTGAACCTCAGCAATAATATCAAGAGCTCGTCGATGTTCGTCAGTTTGAAGATCCGCTAGTGAAGAGGTGATACAGAAATCCTCAATCTGAGGAGGGGTGTTAGGGTTGAGGTGGGTATCGTCAGACTCTGTGGGTGACTGCATCTTGTCAAGTAATCAGATGGTGCTTTCTGAAGAAATATGGCAAGCTGGGAAGTTGGTAGATGATTTTTTTTTGGGGGGGGGGGGGGGGGGGGGGGGGTTGGATAAGCTGGGGGACGGCGGGCGAAAGGAAATGTGGGTGTGTGTGTGGCAGATGGT
>NW_025953562.1:169678-180839 GCF_022495145.1 Xylaria bambusicola
CTCCCCCGCCCCCCCCCCCCCCCCCCCCCCCCCCCCCCCCCCCCCCCCCCCCCCCCCCCCCCCCCCCCCCCCCCCCCCCCCCCCCCCTGGGATACGATGCCGGAAGGCTGGCGAACAGAAATTTGGGGATGGGTTTCTCAGCTGAGGTTCATCAAATAACATGTGCTTAGTGATGAAACAGAAGTAGTTATGTAGAGTTTGAAGTAGGATTCTCACTTTCAAGATTCCGGTGGCCAGGGGAGGGAATTCTCGCTTTGTAGAAGACAAGAGTCTTTCACAATCTTTTCCATGAACTTCCAGCCGCTGCAAGTACATAGGCCGACGTTTCTTCACAATTCCACTAACGGGAATGGGCATTGTCACTACATCAACAGTTGCACACTCTAGACAAACGGACAAAAGTGACGATCAATGCCACGCATTCAAGAGCGCTACAAAGTAACTGCAGCTTCCCAGACCATCGCATCTCCTTCAGGGGCTGTCATACGGTAAAAGACTAGAATTAAAACAAAGGAGTGCTTGCTGTTACATTCGTATTTTCTAGACAGGCCGATATGAATCTCAATTGCTGCGTCCTCCACAACGTGGGGAGCTGGGACTGTTGCCATGCGTTTGAAGAATGGTCATTGCCTCAGCTTCAACAGACAAGAAAGAAAGATGCGCAGCAAACGAAATATGCAGTCTGCCGAACACCGAAGTGTCATACATAACTCCGCCGTAGGCATCTAGCTACCTCTGGCTATCTTTCATTCACATGACGGAGCTACCGGAACTGCTGCATAGCAGCGCTAGCAAACGCTTTCTCAACTGCATTGGACGTGCATTTGTGTTTGGGAGCCAAACTTCCGCGGCCACTCTCACCTTTGTCTGCCACTAGCATAGTACATGACCCTGCATTACCGGCGCCATGTCTCCAAGCTACTATGCTGTAGGTGGAATACACTCAACAGATACTACTGTCCAATATGGTATGAGCTGGCAAGCATGGTAAAGTCTAGATAATACTACATGAGGAAGTAGTAGAAAATATATTAATACATGTTTTATATTGCAAACGCCGCCGCCATCCTAATGCATTCGAATGATCAGATACTAATGAAAATCTCATCTCACTCCCACCCCAATCTCACTCTTCTCTTCACTTCCCAACATTCACCCCTCACATCTCACCCCGCACTAATCTCATCTCATCTCATCCCACTCACTCACTCACCCACCTCACACCTACTCCACCCAAACCGTACTCTCCTCAACACCATCCCGCCCCATCTGAACCCGATTCACGCGCGCACCCGCGTCCTCAAATCCCACCGCAATCCCACAAAGCACCACCAACCCCTCCCCAATCCCAACGACCTCCCTCACGACCTCAGCATACCCAGAGATGCTAATCTCCACACAACTCCCCACCCCGACCTCCGTCAGCGCAAGCAATAACGTCTGCACATACATGCCCACGCTGAACGCCTCGGTGCCCACGAGGTCGCTACTCATGCACACCACGATCCCCACCGGCGCCCCGAAGAACTCGAAGTTCCGCATCACTGCCTCGCGACGCCCTTCCGCGTCGTCGCGCGCGAGACCCCAGCCGTCGCCGTATAATGTCCTGCCGAGCGCGGCGCGGTATTTCGCGAACGGCGCCGGATGAGGGGGGATCGAGGGGGCTGAGAGCGCTGCGGCTGCGAGTAAGGCCGTGTTGAGCCGTATTAGGGCGTCGTCTTGGACGATGAATAGACGCCAGGGTTGCGTGTTTGTGTTGGAGGGGGCGTGTTGTGCGAGGGAGAGCGCGCGGGTGAGGTGGGCGCGCGGTACGGGGCGGGGGAGGTACAGACGGGATGAGTGGCGCGCTAGAATCGCTTCTGAGACGGACATGTGCTTTGAGCCTGAGGATGGTGCTGAGGCGGGGATTTGCTCGTCTTGTTCTGCGAGGGCGATTGCTGAGTCGGTGCTTTTGGGACGGGCTGGTGGGTTGAGGGATGTGGTGAGTTTCATTGTTGGTGACATGTTCTCGTAGGCAGGTAAGTATGTGTATGTATATGTGTGTATTGCTCTTGATATACGGTATGCTATTGTAAATGAGAGCTCTTGAGAGATCGTACTGTATGTATTTATGAATGCAAGAAAGCAAGATCCTGAATTGAAAGTCTATTCGCAATTGTATTCTTGTCCTGTTCATTAACCAAAGTAATTATCCTCGATGTCTTGCTCATCATTTATTTATACACAACCCAACCCTCTAATAATCTCTGGTATTCAACACCTCGGAAAGTCATCATCTGAACCCCCCGACGCACTGATTTCATTCCGAGATCAACTATAAGACCGACTGTCGCCGGTAGGGCGTCGTTCGGAGTTGCGACGTAGGACAGCTCATAAGCGAATTTACATAAGTAAGCAACGAAACAGCATCTCCGGCAAAAGGGTGTCTCCCTCGACTAATCATTACAAATCGCCTGGGACAAAATGAGGCACCCACACCAAACAAAGAAACGAATGCAGTGTGTGTAGTATTCCCAGACCAGCCAGATCTTATTTCCCCGCGGCTTTGAAACGGCCAGGCAGCTTGCCAGATACGATACTGCTTGCAGGCTGCTTGCCTTCCTGGGGCCGTTTTCTCCGCGGTACCTCGTTAATCCGGCAATGAGACTTTTTGGGGGGAAGGGGGCCACTATATGGGCTGGTTGCAATGCGACGGTAACCCAGTGTGACCCGTGAACCATCAAGGCGGAATGGCCGTCAACTCGGACACGGATATGACCCCCAATTATACCCCGACAGCATACTGTAAGGTTGCTACCGTTCAGTTGCATCGCAAACTAACGGTCCAATGGGGGCGATGTGAAATAGTATCAGAAGATGGCATGATTCAACAAAGTCACATACTGCAACATAAGGAACTAAACATTTCTGGAATTTCGGATAAAATATGCCAAGTTTCTTGAAATTGACATCCTATACCAAGATATGGTATCATTCGACTATTGCTAGTGCTAATCCTTTCTTTACCTATCCTCATCATTCATAAGCCATGCCCTATCCTAATCCCGGACCTCGAACTTGAAACCCAAGGAAAACCCATTAAGTGGATAGGTGGGGGTATCTATGTACAACGCCTTAGATACTTGGAAATGCCTAGGAGCCAGCCCAGGCTGTTCATAGATGGCATAGAAAATTTAGCATGCGCCATATCGCACACCCCGCTTACCCAACTCCTTCCTACCGACAGGATCTTCTGGTAACACCCAACCCCTAGCGCGCTTAGCTTCCCGCTTCTCGGCAAGTTGTGGCTGTGGCATCCAATCGTCACGAGCTAGTGCCTTGCGACGAGTCCCCTCGGCAGGGGCGCCGATTTCAGCTTTCCACGGCGCATGTCCCGGTGTTGGCTCATCGCCGGCCAACATGCACAGACCCCAAAGTGCAAGGCATGCGGTGAGTGGAGTGGTCTCATCTTCACCGTCAACGTCGGACCCCGCGGCGGCGAGCTGTACGCTGGTCACTTCTAGATAGCCGAAGTGGGGCGTTCCTTCAGCGCCATTACGGACCAACACCAGCTCAATCTCAGTGAGAATGAAGCCGTAGCGGGTGCCGTGCTCACGCATTACATGATGCAAGTGGGCCAGTCCGCGCAAGTATTCCACGCGCTTGATGTTGCCTTCAACTCGCATTCCAGTGTTGAATCGGTCAAAGGATTTGACTAGTCCTACGACCCGGGCAGTTGGCTTTCCACCGAAGATGGCGGCTGCCGTTGACGACTCACCGGCCAGATTGGCAACAATGAGGTGGTCGTTGGGTGATGATGGGGTGTGTTTTGTGCTGGGAACTGAGAACTGAAGAGCCCTTTGTGATGAGATCGCGAGAGCCGAGTTGAGCTTGGGGATGTAGTAGGATGCGTAGATGTTGTGCAATGCTGCCTCTGTCTCAGGATGGCGCGCATTGGTAGAAGGTTGGGGAAGAAGGGGGGCCGGGACGGGGCAGTTGAGGAGGGCAGAAGCGCCGGGCAAAGAGAGAATGGTAGTAAGGTTGAAAGCGGACCATTGGCGGATCTGCCGCACATCCCACCAAAAGTGCTTGGTGTTGGGGTCCCGAAGAGGGAATGAGATAGACCGGACCAATGAAGGGGCCGGGTTGGATGTGGTCAGATAGCTCATGAGGGTTGTGGATGGCGTGGGGTCCGGCGTTGAACACAAGCTGAAGGGTGAAGGGGCCCTAGGCGCATATCCATACATGAATTGCTCAGCTTGAGGTGGTGACTGCGAAACGGCTGGGGTATATGAAGGCATTTGGCGGTAAGTAGCGAAGCTGAAATTATCAAGCCCGAAGTTTTCGGGTCCAGCGCTGGATGCGCGCTGGGCCTGCATATTGTCCTGCGCATAGGAGATTGGTGAGCCGAGGAGAGAAGATGGAAAAGCGACTTGTTGGTCTTCGACTGGGCCGAAGAAAGAGTTGCTGAAGCTCAGCGACTCCGGGTTCGTGAAGCTCCGAGTGTGAGTTGGGCGGATGCTCGCTTTCCGTGTAGGCTTAGGGACAGAAGCAGCAGGCGATCTCCTCACACGCTTGGCGGGGGATTCGATAGTCTGGTCTTGAGAGCGAATCTTGGGTAGTAAGATAGGGCCATGTTGGCGAATTGGTGGCGGGGAGCGCGCAGGTGTAGTGACGCGCGTGCTAACCGAGTCGGAGGGCGACGTCTCGGCGGTGGAACATATTGAACTATACGAGCCTGTGCGAGCATGCCCGGGATTGTATTGAATCTCAAGCAGAGACGGATCAAAGGAAAAGCTCGGCGGGGTGACCGGCTCGCAAGAAGGGAAAGTGAAGTCAAAAGACATGTCTGCTGCCAGACTATTCACACTCTCATGTCAGTATGCCGCTATTCACGAGGCTCTCTGGGGCGAGAGTGAAGGTAACAGTGAAGATATACATACGGAGCCATGTCTGCTGTGGGCAAGGACGTTGTCTCGTCAACCAGGACAAGAACGAACGAACTGACTATAGAATTATTGGAAGAGAGTGAAGGGGGAGAACCAGCTCCACCGAGGCAAGATGTCTTAACGCCTAGAAATATGTATGAAAACTGTCGATGGCAAGATCGGGTGGATGAGATCACTCTGCAGCAAGGAGAGAGGGAACTGGAGTCTTGGTAGAGGAGACGACGGCGTCGAGATGGATAAGAGTATGGGTCTATGAGACAAAGCAAGGAAACCGAGAATAGGAAAAAGGAAACAAATGTATTGGTCTACAGATGAAACTGAAGAACGAGAATGGCAAGGGAAAAGTTGAGGACTGGGGGAGGAGGAAGTCGGTCCTCTTATCCTCGGAGCGGGATGGACAGGTCACGATGGGCCGCATGCAAATCACCTACTTACCTAGCCTACCGACCTGGCGTACTACTACGAAGTAGCAAGGAGGTTCCAGTCGAGCACACAAGCCGCACGCAAGCCGCAGACCAGCAGACCAGCAGCCGGCGGCGATGACGGATGACGGATGATGGCTCCCAGTTGCAGCAAGCAGAACCTGAAACATGGGGTATCTCGAGCAATTGGCAGACTAGCAAAGGGAAGAGCCATGTAAACATGTTTCCCACGCATGCGCGAGTCGGCCTAGTGCCGCCCTTGGGTCTGGCGGTCGAGGCATTGGGCCGACGGGCGATGGCGGTTGAACCAGAGAGCGAGGAAGACGAGGTGAGGTGAGGTTCGACAAAGATGCGATGGGGTACGTAAGTACATAGGTAGGTACCGAAATAGACGGGCGGGGCGGCGGGGTACCTCGACCGGGGTGGTCAGATACGAGCCGTGATGGGCACTCGAGCCCACGGCAGCAAGTACCCGTCCAAGTACCAGCGGCAACGGTGGGGCCAATCAGCTACCTACTCTACTACGTGAGGGACCCACTGCACACAGAGCTTGGCGTTTATCGAGGTACCTATGTACTATTATATTCATTCATGTGTATGTATTATGTATACCTATGCATGCATCTAGGGCTTCTGTCAAGGTAGGGTAGGGTAGCAAAAGCGATGGTAACCTGGCCATTGACGATGGCGAGGTTCTTTTCGCCTTGTCAAGTCCCCATCCAGTCTCCCTTGAATCGTATTGTTTGTCACTGTTAGCGTAGCCAATAAAAGGCAAAAATAGCATACAAAATAGCAGTAAAGTAGCAGCAGCACCAGCAGATACATATTTCTGATGCCGGGTCGTCATCGTGACCCCAGCCATCTCAGTACCCAAGGTAGGATATATCGTCATGTCAGTCCATCCCTACATAGACAGCACTGCCGTGTAAGTGACATGTACCACCTCCATGTATTACCATCAGTCACTTCATCCAAGTACTAAATACGTAGTACCCAGGTTTGATGGTGCGGGTAGCGTAGAGTAGGTAGTGTAAGTAGTGTAGTGCAAGTGGTCAGAAGTTTGTAGTTCTGAGCTCTGTCGTGTATCCATCCAAACTGCCCGCCTGTCCACCCGTGACGCCACCAACGACACTAAGCACCTTCAGGCACAGGACCTGGCAAAACCCATACCCAGCTTCTCTTCTCATGTCTGTCTCAGCATGCTTGATACTCATTAAACCCAGGTGGCAAGGCATACTAGAGTGTCTAAGTACGGTACAGTAAGTAAGTACTGTAAAGTTCACTGAGCAACTAACTCCCAAGCAGAGGGTACCTAAGGGTTAACCTCTTCCTCCCCCGTCTGCCCATCGACGCGGGAATTGCCCAAGCAGACAGACCCAAGGCCACGTTCGGGCCTACAACGCAACGCTCCAGCCCGAACCGGGGCTGCACGGGCTGCACGCAACGCATTAGGCCAGCTCTCGGCCAGCTCAATTCGAGCCCCATCGAGCCAAGACTCGAGCGCCATTCCTCCTCTGGGCCTCTGGGCCCTCTCTGGGGGCTGCTGCAAAGACCAAAGACCGAGAAACAGGGCGATCTTCAACAACGAGTGGGCACACCCGGTGGCACGATGCATCATCGGTTGATCTCGGTTGGGTACTTACAGTACTTACAATCCTGCCCCAGAGCTGCCCCAATTGAAGAACGCCTCCATCAGAATTGGTCGTGTGGTCTGTAGTCGTGTAGTCGTGTAGCGTGTCGCGTGTTGCGTGTTGGTAGCGTGTAGGTTAGTTGTCCCTAGGGTAAATCCTGTCTCTCTCTAATACGACGATTCCACTGACCGACATCACTTCGATGACTCACTCGTAGATCCCTCGATGGTAGCGTACATGTAGAGTATGCGGTAGGTAGGGTAGTGTAGACTCATGGATTATAGTGTACTACCCACGTTGACTAGACTAGACCAGGTCCAGGTAGGTAGGATCCTAACCTGGGATCACATATACCGACTACCTACAGTACTTCCCAGTCGAGGGCGGAACATTTAGTAGTGGATGGACGCATGTCTTTGATGTCCGCATTAGCTAGCGAGAGTGCTCTGCGAGTGGGTTTTCTATCTGTCTGCATGGGTCTGGCGTGGGCAACGGTATACCCTTGATCCCGTCAATCCTCCAAAAAAACTCAATCGTCAATCAACCCTGCCAAGCGCCAACACGGATGTGGGGAAAACTACTCGCGCTACCCAGCCCGTCAGCACTCAACTCGCCTCTCTCAATTCCTTCCTGAAGGGCATTTGCCCGCTATCCCCCCCCCAATACTTACTTATGCTGCTGAGTGAGCAGTGCGTCGCGCTCGGAACACACGATTGTCCCCCAACCAACAACGCGCGGGGATATGCGTCGACGGAAATGGCGAATGTACGCGGCGGGTGCACGCTGCAACACGCCCACGTCTGCACCGCCCGCGACGAACGAGATGGCGACACACGACTCTCATGCACTGCGATGAGACTCTGCTAGGAGTCTATTATGCTCACCTGATGCACGCACTATAACGAAGTGAACGCACTGCACAGAGTTATCCCATCGCTTTAGGTAGGTAGATATGTATAATGCCTATAATACATATAATACATACCGACTACCTATGTAAGTATACATATGTAGTGTAGTCCAGCGTGGCAATGCTCGCTCGGAATCTGGGGTTCTCTTGTCTCTTTCTGCTCCGTCTCGTCTGAGCATCGAGGGATCAGTCAATCTGATTAATCTCGAACGCCATCACCACGTCTTTCCGCCCTTGCTTTGCTTGCTTACTAGGTAGCTGGCTAGCTACGTAGCCAGGGCAAGGTAGATAGATTAGATTGGCAGTATAGTATACTCTCTCAGATCATCTCTCCCTGCTTGTTTATTTTTAATTCTCTCTCTTTTTTTTTTGCCTACCTACATCAGCTACTTCCGAGGTCCTACAGCATACAGATACAATCTCCATTTCTTCGTCGGTGCGGCACGTCGGGATCCGGGCGTATAGAAGCAGAAGCAGGCTTGCTTGCTTGCTTGCTAGCTAACTCCCAGAAGTCGCAGGCACGCAGGCCCACTGGCGGGCGAAAAAAAAAAAAAAGGATTGAATGCGACGTATATCGTGTACATAGGAAAGCAATATTGAAAATGATCGACAATCGCAACGAACCAGGGGAGGGTTCTTTTCTTTTCCCTATTCCATGTTCCGTTGGTCGGGACCCTGGACCAGCGCGCTTGCGCTTGATCTGACATGACATGACATCGGGTTCAACACCGTAGTACCTACTGTATAGGCAGTGTAACGATATATGCCATCCTCGGTACGGTTGCATTCTCCATACAAATTGGGGGAAAGGTATTGGGGGCAGTGCGGTCTCGGCTCGTGGAGATGGCGAGCGAACGAACAACATGAGATGAAGCGGAAACAGAACAGCCACAAGCGCACCGCCTTCACCCTATCGACGCACAATATCGGTAGAAGTGTTCGATAACAGGTGCAGCTCTAGCAGCCTGCCATCTCATCCGCCGGAATTCGGAGGGTCCGGATAGCCGCCTGGCTTAGCTACCTGCTAGCAACTTCTAGGTAGTAGTAGTGGTGGTGGTGGTGGTGGTGGTTCATTGTCTCTCTACTCGGCTTCTTTTGGGGCTAATTTGTCTAAGAACTACCCGCATCGCTTACTTATTCTTGAGTCTTGACAGTTTAGTTAAACGCGGCGGCTATTGTCATGTGTCTACACCGCATGAGGAAAGATGAGCATCGAGATGCCGATCCGATTAAGCGCCGGCGGGAAATCGTAGGTATTGCAAATACATAGTAGGCCTGGCATTTACTATCTATCACTACCAGATAGGTACTGTATGTAGTATGGGAGATTACTATGGCACTATATTCTATACAATTTCTATACACGTTCTATACACTGGTGCATGCATTATTCGATCGACAGCTAGGATACCCATTCTCAACTAGGCGTATTCTATGTAGACTACTTACAATTAGATAAGCCTAATATCGTCAAGGTGAAAGGCATCAAAGGTATCGTGTAAATGAATTACCAAGTACTGGGCAGTGTGCACGGAGGATCTACAAGCCGTTAAGAATGGTCAGTGCTGAATACCACCTCCAGGGTGGCCGTCTTCAACAGATCCCCTGCCCCCCGAAGGCTAACCAGTCAGCCGGAGGCGGGGACACAGACATCGGCCGAAACATGTCCACGAAACGCTCGAATCCACCGCAAGGTTAAACATCAATTATCGCATAGGAAATAGCGAAAGAGGGAAGAATGCCTTAGTCGCAGAATGATTAATTAAGGGGTCCTTGGGGGTTTGTTACATAAGCCCTCGTTGTCCGCCGCCGCCGCCACCTCCGCTATGCAATCTCTGACATGTCGAATTGACAGCTGATGCCATCCAAACCACCATGATCCTGCCTCGTGACAGACTCTGAAGCCCTTTTCTCTCCCTCAAGCCGCTAGCGCAGTGCACCTATACAGTACAGTGCTGTGCACCTACATCAAACTTCCTCTGATCCCTTCTCGCCTCTTTGCCTCTCTTTTTGCTCCCTCTCCCTTCTCTTCACTAAAAACGCAATCAAGGGCAGACAGACAGGCAAGGAACACAAGCGCCGGTCACGCAGGCGTCGGGCGCGTAAGTCACCCACCACAAGCGCTTCGAGAGCGACGAAGGGCGGCCGTCTCAGCCTCTCATTGGCCAATTTGCACGCGCCCTACCTACACTCGATTTCCTATTCGAGCAAAAAGTGAGGAGCAACCGACCGATCGACCAACCCCAGCCAGCCCAACGCTGCCCACCCAAAATGGTCTGCAGGCTAAATGTATACGTAATTGAAGAGGGAGGAGAAGAGGAGGAAAAGGACAAGAGAATAATTTTTCAATTCCAAATTCTTCGACTTCTTCATTTCTTCCCTGTCAAGACCCGAGAACACCATAGCCAGCCAGCAAAGCAAGCAACAGAATACCTAGAATCAAAAAAGTGTCCCGTGCGCTGCTTTTCTTTTCTCTTTTCCCCTCACTGCCACGGACTCCATCTCCACTTAATTCTTTTTTAAGTAAAAGTTATCTTCCGGATGTGGGTAAAGCACGCGGAGTGCGGAGCAGGGAGAATACTACTAGTGAACGGGTGCTAATAGTGAGGACTCGCGTATTAATGTAGGTAATGTAAGTACTGTAGGTATTGAAAAGAGAGAGAGAGAGAGCTAAGACGGAGGGGATAAAAGACACGCCGCGCTGCGCGACGACGACGACGACGCCTCGCACCCGCGCAGACCAATCGGCACGCTCCACACACCGCGTTGAACGTGTCGGGCGCGCATCCCATTTCTCATTGGCTCTGTGTCGGGCATTGGCATACCTATGTAATCGACTTACTTACCGTAAGTATGACTGGACTTGATCTCCAGTTCGTTTCTCTCTCGGCTACCCTTGCATCGTTCCGTCTAGCTAGGTAGCGTCGCGTAGCGTGAGCATCCAAGGTAGGTAGGGAATAACTACCTAAGTAGATAACCTAAACCTACCTGGTTGGCTGCATCTCATCTAGTCCAGTCACCTCAGTGCTAGCGCAGCGAAGGGCTGTCGACGTTTCAGATTTTTCTTTCCTGTTCCCGTAGGTTCGGTGCAGCGTGGCCAAGAGCGAACAACGAAGTTAAAGTCCAAGCCAAAAGACAAGGGAAGGGGGGGGGGGGGGGGGGGGGGCACAAAAAAAAAAGAAAGTCCCCACCGTTTTTTAAATAAGTTAAATGGCCCACGCCCGTGTCCTACAGCCGCGGGAAAAACAAACAACCAACCGAACTGCCCCA